>NC_060150.1:7853719-7936994 GCF_021292245.1 Micropterus dolomieu
AGTGGAGCAAAGGACATTCAGAGAGGCACCTGGAACCTGCGAGCTGGAGTGCAGGACACACTGTGCACTCTCTAACCGGAGTCTGTAGGCTACAAGGCAATGCAACACATTCAGACAGGAAGCCTGTGGAACAAAATATGAACAGACAAATTTCAGGCAGATTGCTTACAGAAACAACAAGATTGGGGCATCTTCATTTGCCAGCGAAAACTTGCTCATGGCTCGGCAGCAGCATCTTCAGAGTAAATTTCTCCTCGTGCCCTGGTGTAAGGGCATGTGTATCTGGGTGAATGTAATACGGCGTCATTGCGTTCACTTGGATTCACTTGGTCAGAGATTTTCACACAGAGCAAACTTTTTGTCAAACAATATTTATTTATTGTATATATGAGAACAAAATATAATTCAATATTAATGCAAGACATCCATTTGTATCCTTCATGTGTGGTTATTTTGTGAAACACTGAACACTGCTCAAAGCACCACAATTTGGCTTGCTATTGCAATCAAACTGGCCTGTACTAGGTTAGATCTTTTTTGCATCCTATCTGATTCATTTAGAATGTGAAGTCAGTTTGGGCGCAATTTACACTGACCTCACCAGACCATTTCAACTGTCCAAAACAGGCTTGTCCAGTTAAGCTTTGTGACAGGCGAATCATGGGGAGAAAGATGTACTGAATACTGATAATGCGCTTGCTTTTCAGTAACAAAAATAAATAAAACTGGGATAAAAACGGGCTTTTAAAACAAACAAGTACTATTATGTGGCTAAAAGTGTCAATATTTTGGTACGTCATCAGTACGTCCTTGCCAAATATCTTGTAGAAGCTTGATGAAGTAGTGGCTACACGCTGAACTACTATAGCTGGCAAGCTAACCACTAATATGCTAGCCTTAGCCTGTCACAATAGCTCTCCGAGCTTCTCTGTGCTGTACGGTTTACTCCCCCTGGCATTTTGTTCTTGGGATTGTGCATCATTTCATTCAATACGTGGAACGGATTAAAGCTCTTCAAGCTAGCAAGCTTTCTAACTGACACTTACAAGCTTTTTAGCTTAGTCACTAAAGGGACAGTAAGTTTACAGTTATTCAAAAGATGTATCTGTACATTGATTCCATAACTGTCTGCAAACCATGTCTCTTTTGTGGAGCAGTTTACACTCCGACAGAGGAGGCTAGAGTAAAACTGGACGGTGCAACACAGCTAATAAGCAACTGTCCTTGGCTTCCTCCATTTTGGACTTGCTGTCCCCTCAAACTGGTTTACTATTGGTCAATGGCGGAAAGTTGTGTGTCAAAGTTCACTAAAGTTAAACCCGACGTGAAAAATGTGCGCGTATTTCCCCCTCTCAAAAGAATTCACTGATCATGGTGATTCAGCTTTGATGAATTGATTGGATTGTGTCTTTTAAAATGGTGGTGTGACCGGGCCTTAAGTCCAAACACTGCTCAAAACTGCTCATCTGACGTTAATTTTATTCCTTGATTTCAATGGACTTCCTCCATCCTTTGAGCCTATAACATTACACACCATTAATACACACAGTGCTTCATAAGAGCCTGTAAGCATTTCACCAAAAGCTTTTTAGAAATGAATTAACCTTAATTCAAAGGAACTTATGAAACATTATCACTTCCGAGCATTTACGGGGTGTTATGTTTGTGATCTATCTTTCTGATACTAAGTAGAAGTAAGATATATAGGCTACTCTGATGACAGTAGAATAGTTGAACTTAAGTTAAATTAAATAGCCTATACAAAAAGGTATTTCACTGAATAAACAGAACATATAGTTGCAGATAAGCCTGCATTGTGGCACCTATCTTCAAAAGAGGAGAAATATATAATTTGACCAATACTTTAATACTTTTTTAACAGTTTTCAGTGATGATTAGGCCTACTGTCCATGGACCTGCTGTGTGCTGTGTGTTTAGTCGGGGTATAAGATGAAGCCGGAGAAGGTGCTGTACTTGTTGTTGTTGCCGCCATGAGCTTTGCCGCCGTCCAGTTTGACGTAGATCTCGTCTCCGGAGTCCAAATGCAGCACGGCACTGTTGCTGGCGTAGTCGTAGTTCTGGTCTGCATCCTGAGCTATGGCACTGGCCCGTACCTGGGGGGGGGAAGGGCATGAGACTTCCTGTAAGCATTAGTATATGATACGATAGTATACAGAATAGAAATAGAAACTGAGCAGAGAAAAGTTCATGTATGCCTCAGAGGGATGGTGAAACAGCAGTGGTGCATCCTTTAAAATGGCATTTGGCAAAATTGGGTAAATTAGAGGTACAAGTCACTATAAAAGTCACCTTTATAGAGTAGTAAAAAATAAAAATATGAAGTACAGTTTGACCCAGATGCTCATTGGAGTTTGAATATTATCCCCTTTCAGACTGATAAAGACTCATACCTGACCCTTCATCCAGCTGGAGCTGTTAATGTCTGAGAGTAAACACTCATCCAAAAAGGATAAATTTACACTTAAGCATCAATGCCAAACAGAGCATGCATCACTGAATTTGACCAAACATTTCATTGATGTTACCTTGAAATCATTACATTTGAATAATAAAAATATGCAGTTATATAACTGCTGTTAAGGAGAATAGAAGATCAGTTTTGACCATAAAAGGCATCTTCTGATAACTCTATTATCCTCTATAGAAAATTATAATATTTTATTTTTCAAATGCTAGGCTACTTAGTTGTCATCTTGTTCCAAATTTATACCACCATTGTCGGGATTTTTTTTCTTGTTTTCACTGCATCCCTCCAGATGTTTCCACAAACTCTTTTGGGTTTGGGTTCAAACTACACCATGGTCGTCATTATTTTGCCTGTTCAGCTAGGACAATATTACCTGTCCATTTTTGCACAGGTCGGCCCACATGCTGGTTCCGTCTCCTCCGCGCATCAGCACATGGTAAGTGAAGAAGTAGATCCCGGACACATGGCAGGTGAACTTCCCGGTGCTCGCGTCGTAGTGGTTCCCCAAGTTTGTAATCACGTCGTCAAACTTTAACACCTCATAACCCTCGTGTGGGTTCTTCAGACCGACGTAAAACGCGATCCTGAAACTGTTGGCCGTGGAGTTCGCACCCTCTGTGTCGCCGTCCTCTGCTCCCGCAGCTCCGGCTAACGCGGGGATTGAGAGTTTGCCGTCGCCGCGATCTCCCGCTGGTCCCCTCGGACCCGGGGGTCCTGGCTCTCCCGGCGGACCCCTTGGTCCCGGTTTACCCGGTCGCCCCGGCTCCCCGCGGCTCCCTTGCGCCATTGGCGGCTGCGGAGCGACACTATTCACGTTCTGGATCACCTCCATGGCGGTGGCGCCTCCCGGTTTCGGAGTGTATGGGTCGCAAACCATCCGACAGGTGCCCATCATCTCGTAGTAATGAGCGGAGGTGTCAGGTGTGCGGAGGAGCAGCAGCGGGACAGCAACGGCCAGAGCCAACAAAACCATCGCGACGGCGGTCACTAAGACCACCAACCACTTCCTCCGCGTGGTACGGGGACCAAAGGACGATAGAAAACCCGTTGAGCCGCTCTGGGGGGGAATTGTGACAGAGGACGGAGGGGCAAAAAGAGAACAGAATAAGTTAATTAAGTACGCATCCCTCGGTCCAGCTGTGTTCTAATAGGTGGCTTCGAACCCGTGGGCAGCGGCGGTGACCGGGGAGCGGGTGCGCGTCTTGCCTGGATGGATGGCGAACAACTGCGTCCAGCTGCAGCCAGCTGTCAATGTCAGTGAGGATAAGACCGGAAGAGACGAGAAATGACCTTCAAATTAAAACTGTAGCCTGGGAATGGGTTGGCTTACAAATATAGAAAAGTCCTGTAGTTTCTTTGTAAATTAACATTTTACATAGGTTACAGAACATTATGCAGTAGTGCAATATGATGCATTCTGAATGCAACACTGACCGGGGCCACTCTGGATTGGAGACTTGACTATTAAACACAAAAACAGATTGTCAACAAGAATTTTATTTTTAAATGCATAACAGGAAGTCCTCTTTTTTGGTCTGGCTGACTTGACAAGAGGACCAACAGCCGGTGCGTAAAGTTCAAGTCTGCGCAACTGTTATTCAAAATGGCACTAATTAGGCTATTTAGTATGATTCAGAGAACACTCAGTATGTGGGATACATTTAGATATCTTATATATTGGCTATCTTAATCTTATACTTGAATGTGTCTGTCCATGCACATAGCCTATAGGCCTAAAATGCCAAACGATTGCATATTTATTTTCATAAATCTCAACGGTATAGAGCTGTTTATGTAAATTCTAATATGCGGAATACATTACAGCCCAAAATGACCACACAGTTTATTCATCCATGCTCCTCTGGAAATAAAGGTTTCTGAAACAGATCATTCTTCTTTAGGCTAGCTTAGGGGTTGCCCATCAAATATTAATCTTTTTGGACATCATGCCATCCAGCAACACTCTTTATCCTGTGAGTTTTGGTGAATGGAGATTGTCCATCATAATAGCATACACTAGACTCCCCAAATCGCTGAATTAAAAATGTCAATCATTTGTATTTTCCACATGAATAAATTTACTGTGACAAAATTAAGGCTAAAGTCACGTTTACAGCAGCAGCTGAGTAGGCTGCACAGCCAGATATTTGACTCAGACCATGAGGGGTCTTTTCAAAGTCAGAACCAGTGGCTGGGGGCAGGTTCATTATGGTGACATCAAATGACCAACGGCATTGGTCACTAACACACACACGCACGCTCACACAGACATTCAGACAGAGGGGGAAAGGAGATAATATATGCAGGGAATGGACCAGAGATGTCTGACGACTGTCGACACCTTCAGCTCTGAGCTCCCCAGCTGCAGGGACATATTTGATGTCTTGTTTCACGAGGTGGAGAGCCACCGGCCTTGAATTTCGATTCTCCAACATATTAAAATTCCTGCTGTGCACTGGCAATCATTACTCTATTGCATACAGATTTGTCTTAAATGCCTCTTTAGTTTTTGCTGTTTCTTTTCCACTGAGGCCACACTCGTTCTAACCATGTGGTTTATGAGCACATCAACTGAATAAGACTATTATTAATGCCTGTTTATTTCAAGCATTTGAGACACTCAGTAAAGAGAGCCTTTGCTCATTGAAAATAAGCGTCCATTGATTTTGTCTTTAAGCTCAAACGTTCCCCCAAAGGAACTCAAATACTATAATAACACTTGGGAACTAAGCACCTGGAATTGGATCACAGGTCCCATATCCACAGCACAGGCTTTAGAGCTCAAGGTGACGTGAAGAAATCTTCAGAGGCCGGAGACAAGGCTTAACTGAGCCTACCCATCCCCCCACCCCTCAAGCCCCAAGCAATTTCAACTTGTGCCCAGCTCAGATTTAACTCCTCAGAACATGGCTCCAGCAGTGCTGCTCATGTCTGAAGGTGAGAGAGAGCACGAGAAGTCATGAGAGCTGGGTTCAAAAATGAAACTGATGTTGAAATTTTGAATACGACAAAGCTGGAGATTTTATGCCATATTTAAAATACCGCTCATTGAAATGACAATGCAATAATCATCTGCAAAACAAAACCCTAAAAATAAGAATGTAGAAAGACGTGCTGAGAACATTATGCTCCCTGACTCTGCCACCGAAATGACCTTTACTCAGGATTAGTACAGTGAACTGTATCTTTAGGCTACAATGAGCCATGCACAACACACTGTCCACATTATGCTCTGCAGTTGCTGAGATTACCCTGCCCTGCAGCGCTGCCATGCTTCTAATCACGACGCATGTTAGTGGACTGCTGTGTCATACACACAAACCATACGGTGAGACAAATGAATCAGTCCACCATTAGCAGCGTCCAGACTTTAAACTGTATCTCATCTTTTCTGAGTGATTTTTTAAAATAACATAGAAGGAAATTTAAAACGGGGCCAGTATGGTGGTCCTGAGAGCTCAAAACACTGACACTCAAGAAAACACACGCAAATAGAGAAAACACAGGAAAATAAAACATCTTCACAAAATTGAGAGCACATGTGAACCATTTGGAACTAATGCTGCAAAGTATAAAACACGGGCAAATTTAGAAACACATTCACCAATTTGACAACACATGTGGAGCATAATGAATTGCAGCACAAATACAGAAAACAACCAGATAGCACCTGGTGGTGGAATATTCAGACCCTTTACCCTTGTATACAGAATACATGTTACAGTACTTGTAATCCAGCATTCAGTGTTAAGTAAAGTATAAACAGTGGAATTTACTTTAAGTTATTTCCATGAAATGAAACCCCAGTTTGACACTATTTATGGTTGATACTTTTTTCCACACTAGCCACTCAGCGTGTTAACATTCAGTAATTATCTCTCTATATAGTCGTTCTTATTGGTATAGTGACGGAGTCCGCCATTCTCACGCTGGATTTAGGGAGAGAGGGAGGTCATTTTAACTACTTAACATGTTGAGGAGTTCAAAATTTAAGAATGAATTATATTTTAAAAACTGATCATATGGTTTTTATGTCAAATATTCATCTGCAAAGTAACTATATCTGTCAAATAAACAGAGTGGAGTAAAAAGTAATCTTCATCTGAAATGGAGGTGAGTACAAAGTAGAAAATGGAAATATCCAAATACAGTTCCTTAAATTTGTATTTAAGTGCAGTACTTAAGTAAATGTATTGATGCCACTGCCCAACTAAACCAAATACAGAAAATTATCTATGATTTACGTTTAATTTAGTTTAAACACTCTGATTTCATGACTCAGCTATTACAGATATTTGCTATACACGTAGCATCAGCCTTAATACTCTACTACTCTAATTCAAATAAAATAAAGAAAGACACACAACAGGTTATGTTTTCCGCTCACCTGGCTCTGCCTTGACACTGCTGCTGCTCTCCATTTTTGCTTCTTTTTAGCTTGTTTGCTGAAGAGTTTTGCTGTGTATGTACTGTAAATGTTGTACTGTAAAGCATTAAACTGTTGTTGCGATAGAAATCCTGCCCATAGACAGCTTCCATGGCCCGGAGAGGCAAAGACAATGATGTCATTCATTCTATTACAAGTCAGTGTACCATTAAAATGGTTTTGAAGCTGTTATTTTAAAATAAAAATACTAAATAATGTTACTATAAGTCATGGCGTAAGTAACACCATGAGCACATCCATGGGCACAAACCATGGCAGAAATGTGTGTTCTGTTCTTTTAAATGGACCCTGGAAAGTAGTTTTGTCTACTTGCAGGCGTTTCCTTTAGTTGAGCACCGTTATAAGTCATAACAACCCTCTCTAATTAATCAATGACGCTGATAAACCTACATCACCTGTTAGTGACCAGGGGAAAGACTTGAATCATTTTATTGCAGGATAAACTATAAGTGAAACTGTGCCATTTAATTGGGATTAGCAAAACTGTATGTAGTTACAGTAAAATGTCACAGGGTATTACTGTAAATCTGTGTGGGAAACCTTCACTGAGCCACAACAATGAGAACTTGCAACATCAGCTCCTGTCTCAACATGTGACCCTAATCCCTGATGAAAAGCACGGAAGACACCTCCGCTTTTGAAAGCACATAAACAAAATGTCTTCCTCCATGTAGCCTGTTGACAGTGAAGTCCTGTCAGACGTTAACATAGCTGTACCTGTCCACCTCAGGCTCAACGTTTATGACCAAGCCGTTACTTCTCGGCCGCTGTATTTCCAATGCAAATCATTTACATATGATGATTACACATGCTTCACCCTGTTTAAATGGAAAATATGTAAATAATAAAATGACAAGTACTTGTTGTGTGAAGGGTTGACTTTATGTCATCCACGTGTTTACCTTCCATGATCTTGACAATAGAAAATTAAAATATATGTTTAAATCAACATGACACCTCGCTAACTGCAGGTGGTTAGCATAATATATGAACCCGTAAACAGCATCAAAGGCCGGAAAAGCTTAAAAGACCCTGCTGTATTTGCCAATTCAGCATTTTCAATCCAGATATCCTGTCTTATTTTAGGGAGAGTAGTAAACTCTCTCTGTAAAGTCTGTCCCCACTGGATCAGAATAACTTTAACGATTTGACCTGTAAGATTAATGGGTTACCACACCGGGAGACACCAGTAATCGATACCTCTGAATGAAAAATCTCAAAATCAGATATGTATGTCAAGGACTGTGACCTTAAGCGTTGTAAACGAACATGAGGCCAGAGAGCAAAAGAGAGGCATGCATTCACTCTGTGTGTGTGTGTGTGTGTGTGTGTGTGTGTGTGTGCGTGTGTGCAAATGTGTGGATATGTTTGCATGTGGTGACACTGAAGCATCGCTGCGAGCCAGGGGGATTCAACCTTTTGCAAGTGGCAAAGGCAGACTTGATGAACTCATGTTGACAGCGTGTAACCTGCGGTCAGACATCTTTTTAACACGCTTTTGCTTTTGCTATTTATTCAAATCCCAAAGCCAGTTCATCACACACACCAGATGGGGTGATGGAGGGGACGGAAATTATTACACCTTCCTTCTTGACATTTTTCAGCAGAATACCATGTGGTTTGCGACATACAACTAAACAATTGCTACAACAAAAAGAAGACCAAGAGTTTGTTTTATCTGTCTGTATCTCCCTCCTTCCCATTTTCTACTTCATGTAAAGCTCTGTTTTGAAAAATGCTATAAAAATAAAGTTTGCTTTGTTCTTGTTGAAATGTGAACATTTTATGGTGTGGCACCCGATTACATTCCTGGATGACATTCATATAGTTTTATGTTTTAGGGGGAACAATGCTCTGTTTTATCTTGTGCACACACGTGGAGGCGTGGCTGGGGCGGGGCTTTGGCCGTTGCGTCAACTTATCAGGAAGAAACGTGCCAGTTCACAGAAAGCAGAGACGCGGGGTGAGTAACTGTAAACAAGTATAAATGTCGCTGTTACTTCCAACAGAAGCTAAATGATGTAATATAAGCTATTATTTTATCTAAAATGTACGTGAATGTTTGCCTGTGTGGTAAGAAGAGTGACTTTATTCGGAGGTAAAGTTTCCACGAGTTCAGACAAGGACAACAAGCAAGGTGGCTTCAACTCGCTTTTCTGTTGTGAAGAGAATATCACTATGGATTTTTTGGCAATTTAATGTTTTATGGTTAATAGGTCAGCTTAAATAAAGTATTTAACGTTACTTGATGCGGCTTCTGAATATTGCCGGGTTTCTGGGAAATTTTACTGTTTATAGCATATGGTTCCCGCACAATAACCGCGTTCATAAGAGTGTGGTATATGGAGCAGGGGCTCATGAGTTTGATATAAACTTCTGGATGAATGCCAGGCGTGTTTGTTAAACTTATTTTCAGAGCCAGCTGGTTTCAGGGTGCGTAATATCAAATATAGTTATAGCCTAACGGTTATATTGGATGGCCACTCATTGCTCTGTACTCTGCAGAGTTACAGATCTTGGACATAGGGACACAAAGATAATGAGAATAATAGTACTTTTTTCTATAAAGGTCTAGGCCCAACAAAAAAGTGTTAAGGTTGTTAGGGATGTTAATGAACATAAATAAAAAATAATGACCATGTCTTCTATATACTTATTTTTCAGTGCAATATGCCTGATGAGATGGCCAGGCCTTTAATCCGAGGCAGAGGTGAAGGAGGAGGCTCCAGACATCTTGAAGCCTCCATGTCTGAATCTGGCGATCCAGTTGTTGGCATTCTGGGTACGGGCGACTTCTCCCGCTCGCTGGCGAGAAGGCTGGTGGCCTCCGGCTACCAAGTGGTGGTGGGCAGTCGCACCCCCAAACGCTCTGTGGCTCTGTTCCCTGAGGAGGCCGAGGTGACACACACAGTGACACTTACACTCAAATTCACACTCACCATGTAATTGGTGCTTTTGTTTCTCTCCCTATGGTGATAATTATGTATTTACTCTGGTTGTATCCACTAGGCATAATAATTGTTATTACCTAAATAGATACCTAACAGGTAATCTAAGTTAAATATGTGGTATGGAAACAGAATAAAGCAGTTAATCAGATATTTTTAAGGTTTCTCTCTATAAGATGTAACTAAACTAAACTAATTATACTTAAAAAAAGCTGCATGTTTCCCATGGCACTTTTCTGATGATCATTTTCAATCACTATCAGTCAGGTGTTTTGGAAAATTTGTTTTCTTGCACAGAGTCGGGTATAAAGAATTATACCACTTTCACGTCTGTTCACTAAATATGAAGCTAGAGCAAGGAGACTGTATGTACAGAGGTTGCTGTTTCCACGCCTCATCCATTCCTGTCTTTGTCTTCCAGGTGACATCCCAGATGGAGGCAGCCAGCCAGGCAGACCTGGTGTTTGTCGCTGTGTACCCTGAGCATCACTCCACTCTGGTGGACCTGAAGCCGACACTAGCTGGAAAGACACTGGTGGATGTTAGCAATGGTTTGAGAATCAACCAAGAGGGGCCGTCGAATGCCGAACATCTGGCCGACCTGTTTCCAGAGAGTTCTGTAGTTAAAGGGTTTAACACCATATCAGCCTGGGTGCTGCAGACGGGACCTCGGGATGGAAGCAGGCAGGTAGGAGACATCAGCTGGCCCTTTATAGTTTGGAGTCATAGAGTATCCCTGGACTTAAAATGTGTTCTAGATCTAGTTCAGAAGAGACAGAATTCAGAACTCAGCTTCATCTTTTTGTCATTTGTTATTCCTCCAGGTTTTCCTCTGCAGTGATAGCAGCAAGGCCAAGAGATCGGTGATGCAGCTCTGTCGCAGAATGGGCTTTGTCCCTGTTGATATGGGCCTCCTCTCCTCTTCTCTGGAGGTTGAAAACCTCCCCCTCTATCTATTTCCCTCCTGGCGCATCCCAGTCCTCTGCACCCTGTCCCTGTTCATCTTCTTCTACCTGTACAATTTCATCCGTGACGTCCTGCAGCCCTACATCACAGAAGGGAAGAGTGTTTTCTACAAAATGCCTATTGAGACTGTTAATGTGACACTTCCCTCGGTGGCCTTGGTGATGTTTTCCCTGGTCTACCTGCCTGGTTTGTGCGCCGCTTTCCTCCAGCTGTCGCGGGGCACCAAGTACAACCGCTTCCCTAAATGGCTGGACCGGTGGCTCATCACGAGGAAGCAGTTTGGACTCTGCAGCTTCCTGTGTGCGGTTCTACACGCCATCTATAGTCTGTGTCTTCCCATGAGGAAGTCTGCCCGCTACAAACTGCTCAACATGGCACAGCAGGTGAGCGATAGAAGCAGAGGAGTGTTTCTGAGTGAGTGGCATAAAGAATTTATGTGTTAAGGGCTAATCTCATTGAGGGTCTGAATTTCTCCTCAAGTAGCGCTGAAAAATAAACAACTATTTTGGTATTTGCTACATCCAGGAAATAGCCACATCTGTGCACTCTTGAGTCTGATGTTGACAAACTGCCAGCGATCAAAATGAAAGCATCCTTAAACAGTGTTACAAACTCACTGGAGTGCTGTGTAAAGTTGGTCAGCTTCAAGCCGTGTGGTTGGAGACTGACTGACATGTTCTCCCCTTTGGCGAGGCTCACTTCGGCGGTTTGGTTGATGGACTACTTTTAGATACATAGACACTCTTTTATTGTCCCAGAGGGAGATTTGTTTTCACAGGCAGTACATATTCCACACAGATACCCACACAGCAGCATATACTAGAATTTAATATATTTTAGTGCCTGTCGGTGTTAATAGTTATTTTTGTACGTTAGTTCTGCTAGTGTCATGATCCAACATACGTATGACTTGGTAGATTTTCGTTTAGTTACTGGAGAAATAATACACTAGTAGAATTAATCGAGTAAACTAAAACAGTCAGCGTTTTTAATAATAATGAAAGTTATCTGCTTTATTTAGCCTACTACATTTGGATGCTGGCAGTTTCAATTAGTCTCACCAAGACATTATGAGAGCTGAATTTGCACGTGGTGTGAGGATTTAATTAAAACTGTTAAATTTATAAGGATGTCCACGTCTGGCTCGGTGTGTGATGATCTCACGAGATTAAAACATGACGATATTTCTCATCGGGGAAAAAACTTTAACTCATGCTGGGAAAAACAAATGTATAACTGCAGACTTAAAAATATTATGAATTCTCATTAAATTATGATGTTGGTCTCGCAATATAATGACTTTTATTAGGGACATGTCAGAACACAGGAGCTATTAAAGTCCAAGAGTTTCTAGCTGAATTAATTGATCATTGAGGTGGAAAAGGTAAATGACGACAATTGAAAGCGTTTCTACACTACAGCTGCATTCACACACTGAGCCCAAGTGCTCGAACAGAAACTAACATTCACACACTGGCGGCAGTGTATGAAGGACACTTCAACATGCAGCCTGGAGGAGCCAGGGATTGAACCACCGACCTTCTAATTAACAGGCAACCTGCTCTACCTCCTGAGCCACAGCCGCCCCGATTTAAAAGATGCCACATGTACATTTAAAACGGTTACTTCCCCAAACAAAAGACACAAAAGAGGTGGGAAGACTGAATCATGCCTGTGTGTGTGCTGACTCAGCAGGGATCATGTTGCATGAGAAAACATATCTGAAAGCAATACAGAATGCGAGAGCCTTACTGCATTATATACTGTATTTTGTTTTTATTTTCAGAATCACAAATACTATGATGAGGAAAATCTTTGTTACAAATTGCTCACTTGCATATCAAGGTAATAATAATAATAATAATAATAGAAACTAGCTAAATAGAAAATATAACAATTGTATATCTAAAATCTAAATATAAGGAGTTTGGATATGGACAGTATTTAACAGTATTAACAGAAATGTAATGATAAATAGTAGTAGTGAATTGAATAAAATAGTAATAAAGAGTACTGGTAGAGCTGATGTGGAATGGATACAGTCCTTAAATACTACAGTACTGGGACAGAGTAACCAGAGTATTGAATCAGAAAATATTGTATGTTAGTATTTAAAGAGATAATATTGTGCAATTTGTATATAGGTGTACAATAGGTGTTGCACTTGTTACTAAGAGTAGGAATTGTCACCTGCCACCTGAATTTTGTGTTTCCCTTCACATAAATAAACATTTCCAACATAAATTGATGCTAGAAAAGGCAGAAAAAGTTAGTGTTAAAAATTAGTCCAAAAAATATATAAATGGAATCACTGGAGTTGAAAATCTACCCTGGACACAACAAGGATTTTGGTGTTTATCATGTGTCGTCCAGATGAAAGGGGACTCGTGGGACGACGGGGAGGTGTGGAGGATGGAGCTGTACCTCTCGGTGGGCATCATGGCCCTTGGGCTGCTCTCGCTGCTGGCTGTCACCTCGCTGCCCTCAGTGGCCAACACTGTCAACTGGAGGGAGTTCAGCTTCATACAGGTACACACAAACACATGCACTCATACATGCAGTGATGTACTAGTTTAATTAAAAGTGAATGTTTTTCCCCCAAGCGCCCCTTTTCCTATGAATATATATATATATATATATATATATATATACACTGCCAAGAGGATATTCTTCTTGGAAACAGGGGAAACGACAGATAGGATTAATACAGAATGATGGCCAAAAATTGACACATCAACATACAGGCAGACTTCCTTACATACAAGCATCACGCTCATGTGCAGACAGTTGCATGCTATGGCTCCTACATGCTCACGTGGTCTTGCGGTCACGCGCACACAAACACGGTTCGCACTCCTGCAGCTGCCCCAGATATGGTGTTAAACTTGGACTGTGACAAAGCCATCAGGAGTGTTGTGACTCAGTGCACACACGCTTCCTCCTCTCCTCCTTGACTTTCCCCATCGTGGCCTCCATTTCTCCCAACACTTGTGGTGCATCTGTGCTGCATTTTCCCAGTTAAACTAATCCGGTGGCCGTCAGATTAGTCATGTGCCGACAGCCGGCGTGATGAAAGGCAACTTTCTGCCCAGCACATGTAGCTCGACCTGCTGCCTGCAGCTGCAGGACAATGTGCTGATGTGTTGTGTAGTATGTCTATGGGCCTGTGTGTGCAGAGAGAGAGAGACTTTCAAGGTGATATTTGAAATAGATTTACATATTTATCATTGTTTTGGTTCAGCTTTTGCAATAGAGTTTCAGTGTACAAAACACTTACAGAAAATTGCTCTTTTGAGCATCACTGCAACATAAATGCTAATTACCTCTTCACCATGGCAATGCATTTTAAATGTATGTAGTAGCTTTAAAATTTTCCTTTTATTACTGTCAAAATGTTGGAATATATCGAGTGTATATTACAGTAGTGTAAATTGTGATACAATGCGTAACAGAATTACTGTAGCCTACTGAAAACTTCAGTGATTGAGATATTTCAAGTTTGGTGTTGTGAATAAAACTTTGTGGTCAATACAGAAGAGAAACAGTGAGCAGATGCAGTGAAATTTTTATATATATATATATATATATATATATATAAAATGTGGAGTTACAGTCAGGCTCTAGACTTTATATTTACAGTAATATAAAATATTAAAGTATGTGGAAGTCCTTACTCTACATCATTTCAAATACTTGAAAGACTTAAATTGCACATCTTATGTGTCATGTGAGAGTCTAAGGCCAAATGGGGAGGGGAGTACAGATTAACACAAACTGGACAAGAACTAAAAGGCAACAACGTATAATCTTTCCTGTTGATCTGGACAAAATTAAACTGCGGGTGTAAAAGTGACCTAATTTGATTGTTGGGTTTTCGTTTTGAGTGCCATGTAAGATTTTGCCGCCAAAATGTATGTGTGTCATCAACACAGTGGTCACTACATTACATAACATACCATGTATTGCCATCATATGACATGTTTTACTTTGCAGAAATGGCAAAAATGTGCACTGGATTAGTCTTAAGTAGTACCCTAATCTCAGACCTGCAGAGCAGATCAGTGCATTAAGGGTCCCAGGTTCACACAAATATGAGATGAGGCTGGTTATGTTATATTTTTGTTATTATCAGCACTGCTTAGAGTTCACAATATTGCCTTGTCTGTAGATTCTGGGGATCCTACTTTATTAGTGCTGTTGGACCTGACAGCAGCTTTTGATAGTCGACCATGCAGTCCTTCTTGCATGCCTTGAGCATTTTGTAGGCATTCAAGGCTCTGCACTTATATGGTTTAGCTCCTATTTTACAAACAGGAGTTTCTCTGTCACAATGGGTGATTTCTCCTCCTCATCTGCTCCTCTCTTTTGCGGGGTGCCCCACGGTTCAATTCTTGGCCCCATCCTGTTCTCATTATATATGTTACCATTAGGGGCTATAATAGACAAGCACAACCTGTCCTTTCATTGTTATGCAGATGACCTGCAAATTTATCTGCCTATGAAACCTAATGACAGTGTTGCACTAAACTGCCTGCTTAATGGCATTAATATTAAATTGTGGCTATCTCGGAACTTCCTTAATCTGAATGAAGACAAAACTGAGTGTATTATCTTCAGTACAAAATTCATGTCAGACAATCCTGCTTTAAGTCTGTGAGCTCTGACTTCATGTGCCAAGCATCTGGGTGTGACATTCGATTATAGCATGAAATTTGAACAGATAAGCAATGTTGTCAGAATGAGCTTCTTCCAGCTTCGTCTCCTGGCAAAAGTAAAGCCTTTTCTTAACAGGCCTGATCTAGAAAAGGCTATTCATGCCTTTATTAGTTCATAGCTAGATTATTGCAATGCTCTTTATGTTGGTCTAAGTCTAACATCCATCTCACATCTTCAACTTGTGCAAAATGCTGCTGCTCGCTTTTTTAACAAATACATCTAGAAGTGCACACATCACTCCCATTCTTTTTACACTACACTGGCTTCTGGTGCGTTTTAGAATTGATTTTAAGATTTTATTGTTCGTTTTCAAAGCCTTAAATGGGCTAGCCCTGGAGTATTTGTCCGAGCTTTTAACTTTGGGTGGGCAAAATCGACTGTTGTGGTCTTCAAATCTATGGACTCTAGAAGTCCCGAGGTCCAGGTACAAACAGTGGGGCTATCGGGCCTTTCGCTGTTGCTGGCCCAAAACTCTGGAACAAGCTCCCCCCTGACATTCGCACTATAGCTGATTGTTGTTAATTTTAAATCAAAACTTTTATTTTAATTTATTTAGAATCGCTTTTAATACACAGTAGTGGTGCAACAACTTCCCTCTTCTTCAACCTTATCTGACTTACTCTTTTCTATGCTTCATGTGTTTTCTTCTTGTCTTTTATTGAATGCTGTGTTGTTTATTCTTGGTTGATGTAAACACTTTGGACACTTATTGGTGGCTGTAAAGTGCTATACAAATAAATGTTGTTTGATTATCAACAAATTCTACAAAATGACCAAAACCAACAATACAATACAAATTTTCCTGCCTGTCTATGGCTCTCAGCCCCAAACCCATTTGCTTCTGCTGAAGATATAAACCTTTAGAAATGGGTCACAAATATATTAGTTGAATTTCTTTTAATTACGGCTAAATAGTTTCCTGAAACAGCTGGGCACTGTAGGTTTAGCAAATCAGAGGGAAAAAAGTGCATTTATTGGGGACTATTTTCAACAGCGGATTAGTACAGATTCAGGTATATCTACGTTAAATATCACAAGATTTATTTTTCTGCATAAATGGACACATTCTCCACTCCTCAGGAGAGAACAGGCACAATCTTGTCAAGTGGAAATAATTATGATCCACTCTACCCAGTTAGTGTTTAAATGAGGCTATTTTTAACCCCTGACCCCTGCCGGAGTCAACCTTGGGAGGTTTTTGTAATTGGCTTGCCCTGAAGGTACAAAATATGACACACACACACACACACACACACACACACACACACACACACACACACACACACACACACACACACACACACACACACACACACACACACACACAGAGAGAGACAGACAGATGTATACACAGACAGATGCATACATTAGTGGGGTTCATTCAGGTTATGAGTGGTAGGTCAGTGTGTTTCTACGGGGTCTGCATTAGCCTAACGTAATGAGCTAATTTAGTGCACTGGCTGGACTGCCACAATATGAACTGAAGAGGAGTCACTTTGAGGTAAAATCTCAGTTTCTGTTTTTAAAACAGTGTGGGTCATATTTTTATATATGTGTGTGTGTGTGTGTGTGTGTGTGTGTGTGTGTGTGTGTGTATGTATGTGTTAGGAGGACATGACTATATTGTAAAAGCGCTTTAACTATTGTTTTCGCATCCAAATACAACCTGTGACGCCCTTCTTTCACCTCCTGCAGTCCACGATAGGTTACTGCGCCTTGTCCATGGCCACCCTCCACACAATGCTCTATGGCTGGGACCGTGCCTTTGACCCGGCCCAGTACCGCTTCCACCTCCCCCCGACCTTCCTGCTGGTCCTGATTCTTCCACTTGTGGTTCTGCTCGGCCGCCTGGCTCTCTTTGTGCCCTGCGTGGCCCGGCGGCTCGGACAGATCCGACGCGGCTGGGAGAAGAGCCGGCACATCCGCTTCACCCTGCCGGACGATGACTGCCGCAACGGGATGGAGGATGTCAGTCATGTGTGACTGTACAGACATGCATATGAAGATCCAGACAAAAGGTATAAAAGTAGAGCTCCTTATGCGTGCACTCATTAATAAAAACACCGCTCACACAGAAGATAAATGATTTATACACCCTTGGAATGTATTGAAGGCTTCTCTCTAAAGCCCATTGAGAGATTTCAGAGATGTTTCTTTTCAATAAATTAGCTGGTTGTTCTTTAGAGATATTTGACCAGTAGAGCCGTCAATCTTATTGCACTTCTTATTGTCAATAATGAGTGTTTATTTGGTCCTTTTTTATGCTTTTTATTTTAATTTATTGTTGAGATTTTAACTCTATTTGAAGCTTCAACCCAGAACTGAAGAAAAGCAATATTAGCGTCTTGTTTAATTTATGCAGTCACTGTTACAATTCTACTGAACTTGCTTTAACTGAAGCACTACAACTGAATTTTGTTGTAGTCCATTGAGTCTTTTTAATAAGATTTCTTCACTGATCAACAGAAAATGCTTGGCCTTCTGCTTGGCATATGCATTCCTGTCAGCTGAAGGTTTTTTCTTTCTGTGTGCACTTCAAGACTGCTGCGCAGATTTTTGTCAGCCAGCCTTCGACATAGCCCATCATCCTGTATTGTCATGTGTTAAATTGAACCAAACATGGTTTCACGTTTTATGATATTTTTCATTGGCGTAAGTGTTTAATTTTCTTTTGACATTTTCTTTTCCAAATACTTTTGATGTGCTGTCATTCATCAAACTGTTATTGACTGTATGAAAATGATTGGGGTGGGGGAAAAACGACCTCCCCCTAATATCTCAAAATGTATAAACCATTCTTGAACTGGTTCAAGTCCTGAAACTGTTAACAACTAAAAGAGGCTATTATACAGATTAGAAGTGAAATTGGCAATTACCATGTGTATGCAATGATCTCCTTTATATTGTAGAAAAGAAAGCTTTAATGAGGCGCTCTATGCTAGAGGTAACGTTAAATCTAGCTCCAAGCCTATTCTGTTTCTCAAATCCCTGGTACAGAAATATGATTGCTTTTGACTGAAAATGGCAAAATGCCCCTTTAAAAGACGCAGCACAAAATAAAGCCAAGTATTTTCATTTCAGACTACACCTCCTCCTTAATAATCTTTGTACAGTCCCTTACTCAGGTGTTTATGAAACTTGTGCCAGCTGAAAACTTAAAGGCTAAAGCATTGCTACTGTAGCAGCTGTCACACTCGACTGCTATGTTTTGGCTTGCATTGTTTACTTGGTGTGTTTGCTTTATGTTTTTGTTTTTGTTTTTATGTACTGAACTCACCTGCTGATAATCACCCATCAGTACATATTTGACTTAAAAAAAATCAATAAGCTGTTACAGAACTTTTTCATTGTGATCAAACCAGTTGTTGATTTCAGCTATTTTTGTTTTGATATTACATTAGTTTGTATTTTCTCAGTTGTTGAAAGATGTTTTCTGACTCTAAATTAAAATGTCTTAGTAGTGTTCTGACATTCAAGATGTGTCTCTTACCACAAAGGCATGAATGTAAAGATCTCAAACAGAATAAAGCATTTTTTCTAGATCATGATTTGATATTTGTCGATGTGGAGCCCATTGCATTGTGAAAAAGTTATTCATCAGCTTCATGTAAGGACTTCTGAAATAGAACATCAAAACCATCTTAATCATTTAAAGATTAGACGGATGGCCACCATTATAAAATCAAATAAAATGTCAATCTAGTCTTAGGCTCACCAACAGCGAAGAACCCATCAGATCATTAAAAATGTGGATGCTGCCATCTTGTGGTGGAGAATAATTTTACTCTTGTCTCCCAAAGCTGAAAAGGTTTTCCTTGTCTTTGGGGAAAAACATGAATAATCATTATTTTGATGTCATAGGAAACATTAGACAACAGGTGCAATGCATAAAAAAAAGAAACAATCTGCTCACACGCCTGCTTTAAAGTCTCAGAAAACTGACAATTTCTTGTCAGATGTGTAAAAGAGCCTTGACGTTTTATTAAGAATATCAGTATTGCACTGTAACTGGAAACCCCCAGTGTTACCTGTCCACTACATATCCTTCGGTGGTGTGTGAAGTTGTGAAAAATGTTATTTCAACCAAAATTAACTAACATGACTAAGTGGCAAGTATCAAATACTTAAACCTTAAGATTCAATATAATATATGTTATAAGCATTAATTGTAAGTTGTTATATCAAGCTCTACTGTTGTTGTTACTATTAATTTAAGAATGGTAGAACTGAATAATACGCCTTCATAGTCTCCTGCTGTCTTCGCTGGCAGTGACAGAAACTACCTCCCACATTCTTTTCCCTCAGCAAATCCCCACTGCCACAAACAGCAGTATTGCAGGACTAGTTGGACAAGCGCTGTGAAATCAGCAGCAGCAAGGTGTGCTCTCACTGCCGTCATGACTGTAAGTACTACCTCTTCTGAATTGAGTCCTTTCCTACAACATTACATAAAGATATGTGTTTTTTATTTAGTGAAGTTATTAAGTTACCTTGTAGGTGTGTTGATTATGTCTGTACTGGACTAGGCTGTACTAAAGTTACGAATAGGGCAGGAATCACTGCTAAGCTGCATGTGTAAAGTCTTACATGAATGTAATGAGGTGATAAGTCTGATGATAACACAAGTCGTACTACATTTTGTGAAGTATAAGGCTGGTTTTTAAGTTAAGACATTTTGATAACTTGATAAAAGATTTCTGTTTCAGCTTGTATTTTCTTTCATCCCCCCAGGAATCATTTAAAAAAGCAGTAGAGGAGGTGAAGGTGCTCAAACAAAGACCAAACTATGATGAAATTGGTGTACTATATGGTTTATATAAGCAAGCCACAGTTGGTGATATTAACATAGGTGAGTAATATAGGCAACCTTTTTGTAAAAGTTTTTAACATTTAACAAGTCATGGAAACACACACACACACAAAAAAAAGACTGTTGTGATGGCCTATCCTGTACTTCCAGTAGGGCGGGGACGAGAAAGAATCAGGTCTGACAGGTTTGGTAAATGATGCCAAAAGTGATTAGTTTACGAAGCTGTAATTTTTTTTCTTACATTCTTATAGAAGAAACATTATTTGACAACAAAGCACTAACATTAATATTCAGTATGAGAATTTTATACCCCCTGAAAAAAGTTTCAGATCATCAGTATTTCTAACATTAAGTATCGTTATAGTTTAAAGACAGGGTGGGTTAAGCATTTCAGAAGCGTTGTTTTGTTATTTGTTGAAATTCCCTTTACATCCTAACAGCAATCAAATAAATCAAGCTTATACACAAAAGTGAAAAAAGTCTGGTAGCACAGCAAATCATTTCACTCAGCCCGAATAACATGATTGGGTGTGACATCATCTTTTTCCACCTGAGCCGTGCCCAAATAACCAAATAACTGAATTTGGGTGTTGTTAGATGTAGGATATCGCTCATAGTCAGCGGTGGAATGTAACTTAGTGCGTTTAGAATACTGCTCATAATAAGACACTGAGAAACTAGGTTTTCAGGGACCCTTAAAAGCTTAAAAAGAGGGAAAATGTGTTGCATCGTTTAGAATAGACATTGACAGTTTGAATAAGAACAACTGACAGTAGTAAAAAATACTAAAAAATGTGATGCTTATTGGAAAGCCCAGTTATTGACGGTTGCTTTTACATCCACAGAGTGTCCAGGGATATTTGACCTCGCAGGACGAGGAAAATGGAATGCGTGGGATAAGAAGAAAGGTAGGATTTAAAAAATATATATATAAAAATGTAACTTCAGACAGTTGTAAAACTATATGTAAAACTTATAATGTATGTCTTAAAATGAAGTTGTAGGCAAGGTTATTCTTCAACAAAGCCAGATTTGAAACACATGTTAAGAACATTGTCTACATTCCCCAATAGCAAAAATGTAGGCATGGCTATATCAGGGTTTTTATCATAAAACCAATTGGTTTGCTTTGTTTCCATTTCTAAACCAACAGGTCTGGGCAAAGATGAAGCAATGACTGCCTATGTTGAAGTGGTGGAGAAGCTGAAAGCAAAATATGGAATCTAGAGCCTGTGCCACATCTCCCACTTTTCTCTCAATAACATTTGACAAGCTTTACAACTGATTTTACATGCTGCTACACTTGCTGGTACTGTGTAAGATATAACTGATGAAAATGCTAGATGCAATTTGGAGTACTTTCTGGTACTCTACATTGGTTAAAATAAAGTGTGTAAAAGAATAGGTCAACATTTGAGAAATACACTTCTGTGGAAAAAAGCATCTTTATATGTCTTTATGCTAATTGTGAAGCGAGAACCAGCAGGCGATTAGCTTTACTTACTCTACTTACTTAAAAGTGGAAGTGGGGTGGGGGTGGGGGGCCTTTTGACACAGTCAGGCTAGCTGTTTCCCCCCTGCCTCCACCCTATATGCTAAGCTAATTGTCTGCTGACTCTAGTTTCATACAGATTTAAGAGTGGTATCGATCTTCTCTTCTAACGACAAAATGTTTCCTAAAATGTTAAGCTATTCCTTTAAGTGCAAATACAATGTAAGTTTTTATATAAAAGCAGTTTCAATACAGTGCATCTGTGTCCAAGACTGGCTATCAAAAATAAAGACTTGTTCTTTTGACCTCAGACTTCACTTGTTTCTGTTGTTCTCCAAGAAACAACAGCTAAGGCATCTGACGAGTTTTAAATATAAATAACAAACACCTGTAAGTATAATGTAAAACTAAAATGCCTCATACTGCAGCCTCCAAAATGATCACACAACAACACTAAACTGAACATGGGTGAATCAAGTTTGCTGCATATTTAAGCCCCCGATGGTAAGTTTAAATATCTGTGACATTTGAACATGAAAAATCATTGCCAAGTAAGCCTGACGGCTTACTAATTGGGCCTCTACGGTGCATTTTACATCCTTCTGTCATCAAATAAAAACAATCCAGGGATCTGAAAAATATGCATTCCGCTGTATTAAACACTCAAGCTGCAGTTGTGGACTAATTTGTTGTCAG
Organism: Micropterus dolomieu; assembly: GCF_021292245.1. NCBI lineage: Eukaryota > Metazoa > Chordata > Actinopteri > Centrarchiformes > Centrarchidae > Micropterus > Micropterus dolomieu. The sequence goes on from NC_060150.1 coordinate 7,876,283, forward strand.
CGCTAAGCCAGAATCCATTACATATTGACAAGGAAAGGGAGAATATGAGCCAGTATCCACAGTATCTACAGGGAGTCCACTGGTTGGCAGGCTGCCTAGAGAGCAGGGCAGCAGGGAGACCTGTGTGTGAGGAGACGCGCTGTGGCTGATGGAGCTGTGATGCTGCCTGGGCCGACTGGGGAGGTGCTGAGTCAGCCTCCACCTCCTCCACCTCCTGTGAAACTCATGCTGCACCTGGAAATGGACATGTCACAGAACCTGAGATTGGTGCACACTTTCAAAACACCACCTTTGACCTTTTGGCGCAATAAGTTTTGGCTCTAATGACTAACCAGTTCTTACCTCCCCATTCGTGAAGCAGTAGAGCACAGTGACCACAAATCCCTTAGAGATGTGAAGAGAGAGAGGTCAGTGAGTGTCTTTTTATTTGTCATTATTCAGAGTTGACTGGACATCTGTCTCTCTCATACTTATCCTCTAGTTTACCTGTGTGGATGACAGTGCCAGCTCTGCAAAGGTCCATATCTTAAACACTGAGCTGCTGACTTCAACAGGTAAGAAGACAAAAAGGATGTAATGCAGGCCAAACAGAGCCACCAGAAAAAATGTGGACTTGATCAACCTCCTGGTGAAAGAAACAGGAAAGTGTTTTCCCTCATTAATAATAAAAACAATAGAGTTTTCCCATCTGCTGAAGCATCTCTATAAATCTCTGTCTACAAGAATGCTTGAGTGATTGATATGGAAACCACCTAATATTTGGTAAAATAGTAAGATACTCCCTAACAGGCATTAACCTATAATGTCTTTGTATTAGAGTCTGTCCCTGTAAAACTAACCTGCGTGTGTGTGTGTGTGTGTGTGTGTGTGTGTGTGTGTGTGTGTGTATTTTTACCCTCATTTACAAAGCAACCAGGAGCGATCTTTACAGTATTACCTTATCCTCTGCAAAATACATGGCCCATTCCTCAGACAATGCCTTTTCACATATACCGTAACACTTCATTTAAAAGCCTAGTCTCAATTAGACACCAGTCCCTTTTACTGGCAAGGTGTGGCTACACGTTTTGACAAATAAATGCAGGTCTCAATTAGAAGCCGGGTCTGCTTTCTATAGAAGTTCTTTGGATGTATAAACCATCTTAAAGCCCTCTGGGTCGCCTACTTGAGCTGGTTCTAAGATGCTTAGATCGTGCGTACAAATATAAATGTTTAAACTTTTGTCAGTATTGACATGGCACAGTAACCTTCTGCTTTAATCCTTTCTAAGAGATGCTACTGGTATTTTAATACATAAGTCTCTTTCTTTCCCTCCATGAGGTTAGTCTACATGTTACATGTTTCTTCCCATTTCCCATCTTTGCTGAGCAAGAGTTTTATTTTAGGCAGGCTGAGTTCAATGATTAAATCAAATAAAAGCCCATGGCTGTTAAAGTTTTACTGTAAACACAACAGGCCTAAACTTTACATACGAGATATATAGTATGACAGTGCAACAATACCACAGGTGATCAGTACTCACTTATACTGGCAGAATTCATTCCTCTGTGCATCTGGCATTCTGAGTTTGTTCACCAGTATCCTCAAAATGCCCATGAAAAAGATGAGATTCATCTGAAATGATTGTAACCTGTGAACACTATTGTTACACTAGTTTGTAATGCAAATTGTTTAAACATTGTGGGAAATACGCTTATTAATTTTTTTTGGCAAGAGCTAAATGAAAAGATTGATCCCAATGTCATTTATGTACACTAAATCTGACCTTTAGATTAGCTGAAAAGATGATTTTTCACCTTTAGAGAGAGCAGGCTAACTAAGATAACTGACTGCTGGCTGTAGCTTAAATATTTGACAGTGGTATAAATCTTCTCATCAAACCAAATGTCAAACTATTTTTTTAATAACATTTTAAAGAAGAATGAAATTTAAGTAAACGATTAAGCAAGTTTTTACAGATATAGTCAGAAGAACTGGCACTCGAAGTATCCACCAAATCCATTCATGTTTCCTGGTTTCCCAACAGCTTTGGCAATGAAAAAAAAAAAATCATTTTAAAAACACGCTTTGATAGATCATAACTGCACAATGAGTGAAACTGATTTTACTTCTCCCTTACCCTTCGTCTTCATAAAAATACTTGGCACACCCCCAGGAGAAAATGACAATCAGTGGTAAACCTGTAATAAATCTCGGATCAATGTCAAAAGGCAGAATTTGCTATACTGAACTGTCAATATGTGCATGAGTCTCCCTACCCCAGCTTAAGACGATGTACCAGACGAGGTGTTTCTTCAGGGAGAAGAAGGAGCGGCTCACAAGGGTGAAGAGGAAGTGACCCTCGACCAGCAGCCAGTTGTAGTTTGCCAGGATGGAGTAGTTGGAAAACATCAGCACAACCTTACATGCTGCCTGCCGCACAGGAAGGAAGGTGTGTTAATCAAGCACTCCTATGTAAAAAAAACAACACCTTTCTGTTTGCAGCCAAAAAGTTGTTTTTTGTTGATTCCTAATGAAGTTAAACAGCACCATCTTATGGCATACTCTTATTAGCTATGCGGTTGGTCATATCTCAACAACTAGTGGATGGTGCCCAAAGAATGTTTCCTAAGATACTATGACAGTTCATCTGGCGTCACCACAACATACCTGCAACGCTAATGACAATGACATAATGACAACATTCCCATTGGCTATAATTTCTCTCGAACATATAGTAACACTCAAAAGCACATTTAGCTCAAAGCACCTTAACACCTAATTACAGCCTCACAGATCCGCACTTTTTAAACATTAATATGACAGAGAATATTTCAGTGTATTGCAGATGAAAAATCTTACATATTTATTTCGTGCAACAAATAAGAATGTAACTTAGGAAGGGGATCAACAGATATGGTACTAAAAGATGAGCCCTTTGAGAGGCATAAGATCGGGTTCGCTTCGAAGAGCCGTAATTCCCATCACTGCTTTGAGCATTATATACATGCTGAATGTGATTTAGCCTACATGTGTTCATGTTAGATTGCTGCATAATTTCATAGACTGAGGAGACATGTAAAAGTGAATATGACAAGAAAGTATCTGTCCATCCATACCGGATAGTATTCACAGTGGTAGAGCTCTTCATTAGTAAACAGCAGAGTGTCTCTGATGAAGATGAAGATAGCTCTCAGGATAAAGGAGATAAACAGCTGGATGTGAATGTAGTTCCTGGTGCAGTGCAGCTTTCTGAAGAAACATCAACATTCACAGTTTAATGTTATTGTATCATTCTGCAGTTTTCAGGGAAGGTTCAACCGTGATTCCATGTAGGCCTACATCTATGAAATGCAATAAAACAAAGGGTCAGTGCATTTCACAAAAAGGGTTAAGAAAGAATGTATCTCACCTAAACAGACAGAATATGGTGATGGCAATGGTGAGAGAAATAAGAGAGAGGGTGTATCCAGCTGTGTACATGGTCTTCACGTAGGAGAAATACAAATGGGAATCTGAGGACTGAACAAGGGAAAGAGAGCATCAATTTATTGCCTCCAACAACATGATTTGACAATATATCAACACTACCAATCATTAAAACAGACCACTGTGCGAGGACTTGAGACGCCTAAGTTTTTTGCCTATAGCAACCTGTCACACGCATGATTTAGTTGGTGACTGTATTTCCGGACTGTATACAGTGTTTCAGCTCAAGCGTGTGCAGCATATGTTTTGGGTAATTAGGAAGCAAGCCTAGAAAATAAGTTATGATTAAAGAAAGGTCCAACTGCAAACCCAACTCGCTTCCCATTGGCTTGCAGGTTTGGGCTCCCCAGACATGAGGTCCACAGTTGGACCCTCTTGACTGATTACCTTAACATAAAGGTTGAGAGGAGGAAGAAAAAGCTAGCCTGACTCCAAAGATCCAAAGATGAAAAAAATCTGACTGCCAGCACCTGTAGTATGTGTTTTTTTCCCTTTTTTTTCTTTTTTTTAACCTGGCTGTTCCTCTTGCTAAGCTAAGCTGATTGCCTCCTGGCTCAAGCATGGATGTATGAAGAGAGCATCAGGGGTAGGGCCCTGTTCATTCCTATGAAAGTTGCTTAGTTACCACCAACCTCTCCAAGAAAGTGGAACGTGTCATTGAAAGGGTAGCCACATGCATCTTCATGTGGGACGAGCGGGGCTGTCCAGCCATCGGCAGTGCAGTTGCGATGCACTTTACCTGCAAAATAGCAATCCTCAGCCTGTCACTGTTCTCTGAGTGTGAATGTGACACAAAAATAAACATCCTGCAAAATTATGTCTAATGAGTATGTTTTTCCTGCTGTGTATAGCGTGTAGATCTGTGTTTGCATACTTTTATTATTTATTGGACAGCAAAAAGCTGCAAATTATTACTCTCTCTTCAAGCTCAGGTCAATTATTATGAAATCTATCATCCTCCTATCGTTAATGTATTACTCCAAAATGTGTTACCCCGTGTCTGTGTACACAACCATTTTTATGGCTGAATGTTTGGATAGAGACCCTGAGAGGGAGAAGCTATCTCAGTTCCTTATGAAAACAAATTAGTTTCCTGGCAAATAATTAACCAGTGCAATGTATTAGATAATGGGTGTCTGTTTGTTAATGTTTGTCATGTTTGTCAGTGTGTGTGTGTGTGCATGTGTAGTATCTCACCTTCTGAATTGAAAAACTCTGGACATGGTTGAGAGACAGTTTCCCCAAGAGAAGCAGGTGGCCAGCAGTTAAGGTCATCCCACATTCCCTTACAGTGTACACTGATATTGTTTTCTTAATAGATGGGACAGAAATTGTATTTTTTTTATTTACTCCACACAAAACAGTCAATAAAAAATTTAAGAGAGGCCTGATCTTGATCCTTCAATATAAAATGCGTTCTGTCTGCATTTGAAAGTTTTTTTTTGTTTTTCAGGGTGTATGATGTTATGTGAACACTAGGTGTCACTAAAACATTTCAAATCTGTAGGTTAAAAAGGCTTACTTCAAAGTTTTCCTTCATTTCAGACATCACCAACATTTTTTCAATGGATATTTTCACTGAGCAGCAATCTTCATTTACTAAATATTTTTTGTATAAGCATAAGATAACACAATAGGCCTAAAATATACAATTTAGAAACTGGATTAACTCACCTGTTACTTTGTGTGACTTCAAAAGTAGCAGATCTTTAATGCACTTTTCCTCCTCTTTCACAAGATTAACATGAGGATGACACCCTGATGATGATTTAACCTGTAAAAAAGGAGACAATAATGCACTTGATCTTAAGATTTTGCATAGATTCAACTCAAACACGCATCTGTTTTCTCACCTGGGGTAATAGTAAAACTCCAATAAGTCCAGCTTTTTTCATGGTGTCAGACAGGTTCCTTTTTTCCATCAAGATAGGTGCCTCCGTCCAACCTCAAGCCACATATCTGATTACAATGAAAAGCAAGCATCCTGCCATGCTGCAGGTACATGAGCTCTGAAAATCAAACATAGGCTTGAGTGTCTCTAATTGGGCACAGAATCATTCAGGACAATCTGATAAGCGCATCAAGGTAGCTATCATGAAATGGAAACGTCCTGTCGTGACTTTCAAAATAAAGTCTTTATTCATGGACACACGTAAATCAGTGTGAAATTGTTTATTTAGTAAAATAAAATGAAATTGCTAATTTGTCCAATATGTTGTCAATCCATAAATACACGTAGCAAACAAGTTACAGCAAGCAATACGCACCTGTCCCTGAGCAGGATATTCAACCCCTAGTTGCTCCTGAGGCGTGCGAACTCAACAAATAATAACAATTATAAGTCTCTTTGGATAAAAGCGTCAGCTAAATGCGGAAATGTACGTTTGTAGTTTAGGCTTTTATTTTGACGGTGGAATTGCTATTTTCCGGTCTCATTTTGGGCGACGTGACGCAGGTTAAGCAGTTAACAAATCATATTCACCCCCATAGGGCGTTGGTCCCGCCCCGTCAGAGCCCCAGCGTCACTATGGCAACGAGTGTTTGACAGTGGGTTCATTTCCATCAACAACAGACGGTGTGCAAAAGAAGTGCTTCTGGCACGAACATAGATGGAATATAGCTGTTTTATTTGAACAGCTGAATGCAACTCAGTGTCTAAAACTTGTGTAAGTTGTGAAGTCCCACTATATAAAACGTTTTTTTTTTTCATGAGAAGCTTTTTACGCTAACGTTGAAACGCTAACGTTAGTTAAATTAAGTAACAATGCTTGAACTGTTATTATTTGTTAGCATCTTTGCTAACGTTGCTCTTAGTTGTGATTTGTCACATGTCCAATTATTATAGCCAACTGTTGATGTTATAAAGGGACTTGATCTTATTATAGTGTCGTCTTCTTCAGAATGATGGTGAAGTCGGCTGCTTATACTCCATCTAAAATAGGGCTGGACAATAAAATGATAATTATAGCAAAATAATTTACAATATTATAAATGTTTGATTTAAATCACTTGAACTCGAATTAGAACGTAGTTTTTAAGATATTTATTTTCTTATGGAAAAGGGACTATTTTTTTTACCTTATTTTTACTCATGCATATTTGTTGAAAAAAGGTTTAATCATAATTGTTTTGAATAGATTTCTGAAGTGATCCACTGTTTGGCATAAAGTCTGACTATAAATAATAGTTTAAAAACACAATTAACCATCTGGTTTCTTCAGTTTTCACACAGAAGCAAAGATTTGCCTTTAAACTTTTAAGAAATAATAATTTGACGTTTATCGTGATAATTATCAATATCGAATTATATGACATTTTTAATCATGATAACATTTTTGGCCACTTTGCCCCGCCCTAATTTAATATATATAACATTATATGAAAATATTATGCATACCATCTTCATATCAACAGTATGAGACACACACACACACACACACACACACACACACACACACACACACACACAGAGAGAGCATATCATTGTATACACTATGTAAGTAAACTCACTGAATTAACTCTACTGTTAATTGCACGGATGAAAATATCAGTTGTCCTTCCATGCCTTTCCTTTTGTATTTGGATTATGAATTCATAGGTCTACCAGCATAATATTTCCCAACACACTGCTGTCTCCTTGACTGTCTTCCAGCCTTCTGTCATTTCTCTCATGAGGAGCCAGAGCTGACCTTTTCTAGGATGGAAGTGGCCCTCTCTGCCCCGCAGATACTTTCAGAGCCCCTCAGGAGGAGGACTCCCCAGCCTCTGAGCCAGCTGGTGGAGGACAGCAGGAGCAGAACCAAACTTCCCAATCATCTACTGGAATCAAGTATGACCTCTGAAACCCTCTGATAGGATCCCTTAATACTGTTTAATACTATTATGTTGTTACTTTTATTGGGTTGGTTGAATCATCTTTGTTATCATGGAACCATCCAAATAGCTGACATTAAAATTTTTGAATTTCTGTATGTATGTAAAACATCTTTGCAGATGTGAAAAGCCGGCATTCAAACTGTTTTTTGATATGCAAATTGCTTATTACATTTCAGTAATTGTTTTTTTTTTGTTATAGAAATCTATGCCAAACTGAAAAGCAACAGCCTGATTGAAGCAGAGCCCCCTGTGCTCCACTTCAGTGGGTTTGAGCTGGGGAAGGATTACATAAAGGTCCTGGTGAGGAAAATACTGCTGTAGTTTTTTTTTAACCATTAATATTTCACTGTCATTCACTAAAATATAGTAGTACACTTTTTATGTCATTCCTTTGTGACCACAAGTGCTTGGTGCGAAATACAAATAAATTAGAACTATAAAGTTTATGACAATAGATACAGAAAACACAGTATAATACAGTACAATAAATACAGGACAAATACAAGTTTATTTTGGAATGTGCACAGCCTGCCTTGCAATGTGACAGAGGTCAGTACCTTATCAGGTAGTAGCATGCCCTCTAAATAAAAGGCAAAACCAACACTCTGCTTTGTCTTGACTCAAGGTGGGCTGTATAAAAAAGCAGAGTGGCCAAGGTTAGTTGTAAGGTTAGCCAAGTGTTTGTTCATCAAGTCCTGCTGGATCATTGGGTCAATAAGAGTCCCTCTCAAGACATGAATTCATGAAGATATGAATTATCATATTTATGTGCATCATATCCACATGTCTGAGACATTTGGCGACCCTGATGTGTCAAACCACAATACCAACAACAGCCCGGTGCAGGGAGAAGTTGAAGTCCCTGAAGCTCTCCATGGCTTGTTTAGCTATTGGAGATTTAAAGTGTCTGTGAGCAAACATTTTCAAGGTGTCTGGGCTCTGACAGGCTTGCCATAACATAAGTCTTTGTAGACAAACGGTGGTGTCTTTCACAATGAATGTTTGGTGAAGTGGTGAAGAGGTACAGGTGAAATGTCTAATCCAGTGCTGTATATGAGTGCAAACTCTCTTAAATCTTGGATATGGAATTTTCCTGCACAGTAAATGCTGGACAGAGCTTTGCTAAACTTTGTGCACCCACCAAAAGCAAGTTTTTATTTTTTTTTAAATTGCAGTAATGTATTAAAATAATTGTACAATCCTACCCCATCATAAAGTCCTCTAGTTTGGTTTCCATTGAGGATATGTTTAATTGAATGGACACTTATTTCACCCCATATATGCGTGATGAAGCGCTGCAGACTGGATGTAAGCATCAAGAATATGGAGATGGTTTTCTCAAGTGCACATGATTGGATGGAAATGAATTACCCTTTTCTCTCCTCTTCCTCTCCCTCAGAAACTAATCAACATCTCATCTGAGGTAATGAATATTCATATCATTCCCACCCAAACCAAGCACTTCCAAACAACTTACACCAAAAAGGTATTTTTCTTTCATTACAAATTGCTGACCTGAATGAATTTGAATTAGTGCAATCAATGTTGTTTCTGATGAATCAACCTGGTTCCATCTCTTTTCTCTCAAGTACCGCCTCATCCCAGGCCTCGCATACACACTTAAGGTCAGATTCTGTCCCGACGAGTGGCGGTACTTCTATGACTGCGTACGGGTTCACTGCAAGGTTAGTATCCTGCAGTTTGTACTGTGTGCCTCTGTGGTCGCTTTCCTGCTGTGTGCTAATGCTGTTTGCTTTACACTTAAAGCTTTTGGCACTTACTGGAAAGACACTACACCCTAAAGCTAGCTCATGTAACATACAGTGTCATAAAGTCCAGCAAACAATCCATGAGGAACAATTCCGAGTTGCTTATCTCTTTTGATGATACGTTTCTGTGTTTACTTTGAGACCTCTCTTATATTTGCTCTTCTCTTTCACCCTTTCATCCTCTCGCGTGTTTTCTCCCTGTCTTGTTCATTCAATCCACCTGCGCTCTTTCCAAGGGGGAAGAGAACCTGTTAATTCCAGTTCATGCTTACCCTGTCATCGATGACCTGCACATCCCTCCTCATATCGACCTATCGTCCGTACCACTTGGACAAAGGTGTGTGTGTGTATACCATGCAGCATGTGTGTTGGGATCTTCAATGGACTGTTTAGTGACCTCCTAATTGCCCAAGGGACTTGCCTGTCTCTTTCTATTTTTCCATACAACCAGCCATGCTTCCATCCACCCGTTGGTGTCAAATCATGAAAGAAAATAATCTCATCTCTTTCCCCCCCCATCTGCCTCTAGTGTTTGCCGTGCTATTCCTCTGAGATGCAGCTGTCCCATTGACTTTGAGTTTCAGGTGTATGTTATTGAGCCCCATGAGGCCTTCTCCATCCACCCTCTTACAGGTATGGACTAGTGAAATACTTTAATTAAACAAAAGAAATGGTGTGCACATAGTTTTCTTAACATGTTCGCTTTCTGCGCTATTTTGTAATCTTTACTTCACTGTGATGCATTTCAAACTTTGCCTTTAAGGTAAAATAGATGCATTAAGTTATTTATTCCACTGATAGTTCTCATTTAGCCTACCAGCTTAAGAACTTAACCCATCGGGAGAACATGGGTACTGTGTTTTCTCAAAAGCTTGGACTGGTTTGTATTGTGTATTAAACAAGTCACCACAGAACTTGAAGGATGCCTCCAGTTTCCACACAGCAGTACTAAGTACAGTATTCATGGTCTGGGAAGCGTCATAACACATGGCGGAACCGGCGTTTGGGGTTTGAATTACAGCTGCAGCTTTTAACTCAGTACAAATCTGGAATGAGAAGAAGAGATACAAATGAGTTGCGTATTTTGGAACTGCCTTTTATGTTTTATCTTTTTTTTCCTCGCTACATACACCATAAACCATGGCCATGGCCACTACTGCAGCTCACAATATAAAAAAATTTAGTCACTAACATATCAGCCAACAGTGTTTTTTAGATGTAATTTATCATCACAGTTAGCTAGAGTTTGTCTGATATACCTCCACATCCTGATCAGACACCACCCATCAGTATTAGTTAAAACTATTACTTATATAGATGTGGATATTGCAATTTTCAATACAACTCAACTGTCAACGTTTAGGTAACTAATTCTCTGTTTATAAATTACTTTTAGCTAATTATTTTAACTATTTATCCATTACTCTGAACAATTTTAACCATTTCTAGCTTGTAGCTTTAAAAATATTCCAACTGTTTATAAATTACTTTTAGCTACTATTTTGACCATGTTTATCCAGTAGTTTTAGCTATTCCAACTGTTTATAAATTACTTTTAGCTAATTCTTTTAGCTACTCTTACCTTTTTTCTATTATTTTGGCTAATTATTTCCACTCTACATCCAGTACTTTTAGCTACTTATTATTTATATCACGTATCCATTACTTTCAGAAAACTATTACACGTTCTGTACACCTTGCTAACTAGTTTCCATGCAAGCCCAATAGCAGCAAGTTGTGTTACAACTGACTTAGTTTGGGGGATTTCTGTACCCAAATGTTGCTGGTATCTTACTGCAGATGTAATCTGCGGTGCACAAGGACCCCTGGTTAGGAATCACTGCCCTTGGCCAAGTACATACACATCAGGCATTCATTCCTATTTCCTTGCTCTTCTAGGTGTGATACCAGCCAATGGTGAAGTGAAGATTGTTGTGACCTTTAGTCCATCCCAATATGAGACTTCTCAGGTCACCATCCAGCTGATCATCTCACAGTTCAATACCAAACCCTACCTCTGTACCATCACTGGGAGCTCTGCCCCTCACCTTGCCCTGAGGTAATTAGACGTGTTAAACATTAAAATGGACTAACTGGCCAAAAAGACAATGTGACATTGTACTGACTTTTAAAAATAAAATATTCCAGCAATGTAAAATACAGTATTAAGATTTTAGCTCTTCTTTCTAGATTCACCACTGGTATTAAAGTTGCAGATACCAGTGTCTCCACCGACAGTATATCAGCTGACGAGGAGCCGGCAGAAATTTATTCTCATGATGTGTTTTTCCTCCACTCTAACACATGATATTTTGCTCCTTATCTTACAGTGCCATCTCATACTATTGCTTTTGCTCACTCCACACTCATTCTCTGGGTTTGTCAGTACATCAAAATACTTCATAAAACTGTGGGATAGTATTTCAGCTTGGACCTTTAATTAAGACATACGCTAGTCAATCTAATGTATGTAACTCGCTTAGTTCTTCATCATGGTGCTTCACTTAGTCTTCATGAGCAACAAAAAATCCTGCAAGTATAAAATAATCAGTTGGAGTTCCTTCTCTACTTGCTGTCCAGTAATGATAACAGCTCTCAGGTTGTATGTGCAAACCAGCTAACAAACTAGGTGCTTCATTTGGGGGTACCAAACATGCAACCAAACATGATTCATAGAGAATGGCCTTGTGTGCTGATTAGAAGTTCCCATTAGTTTTTTTTTTCATCCAGTATTAAACCTAATGTTTAATTCTGTTCCCATGAGAAAGAGGATGCTATCCATCACACAGCAGTAGCTCCATCCACTGCACTGTCTTGGTGTTATCTCGGCCGAAAGTTAATAATTCATGAAAATAGCTTGCTAGCTGGTGCAGTGATATCAAGATTGATATGCCTCCCGATGGATGTTTAACATATAAAACATTCTCCCTCTATTTGTTGTTCCCCGCAGTGGAACCAAATAAAAGATGAGATATGCGCAAGTGAAAGATTAAGGAATATTATGCTAGAGCCAATGTTTTTCCAGCTTCAACCAATGCAATGACACTGGCTTGTTGCCAAGTGCCCCCTGCCCGACATGCTATTCTTAAAACAAACAGATGATAATCATTTTAATATCTTGAAGGACTTTGTTGCATTTTTCATCAATCTAATCAATCTAATACCGTCTATTACAATGACCTTGCAATAAATCCTTGAGTAAACCTAGTAAATCTTTGTGACACTTATAATCTTAGGGTCTTGTTGATACAGTGTCAGAGGAGTGTGGAGTCAACTTTGTGGTCATTTGGGCACATAGTTAGTGAGGCTGTTTCGAGATGTGATCATATACCACTGTATGTTTTGCCCACCCCCATATACATACATGAACGACACTGAAAAAACTTGACAGCTGGAAAAATGTAAATGCAATGAACATTGATTTTCTGGCTTTTGACCTCACTGCTCAGCCTCCCTGCCAGCCATCATCATTATATAAACACCCGATTCATAGCCATTCTTCCTCTGCTACGGTATGAGAACTGATCCTGGAATGATTTCAAAAATAAACCCTAACCCGCCACCACCTCCCCTCTGTTTCATTCCCGTCCGCTGTGTTTGTTCATTTATATTTTTCTACTAGTATTGACTTTGCAACCTCAAATTAGTTGCAAAAATGTCTGTTGCTGTCTTATTAGTTACATAAAGATGAATCTGTTTTGGCCCTTTTTTATATCAGGTGTACTTTAATAATTTACTTATTTTCCTGCATGATAGTGAGCTGGGCAGAAAGTCGTGTTCTGACGCAGTGCCTGCAGAACACAAAGGACCTTCTCCTGACACCCAAGTGCCTGCTCGAAGTAAAACCAAATACAAGTCACCCAAGGCGGCTGACAAATCAAAGGTAGTGTACGGTGTGGTTCAATAACAGTCTGATACTGGAGGGTTTTTTTTTCTTATGTGAAATATTCTAATTCATTTAAATTTGAGTTTTTGTTTTAATCCTGACTCTTCATTTACTACAAAGTACTGTTCACATGTTTGAACAAATCTTCCATGGACCGACTCCTGTCTGGCTTCCGATTGGCTTTTGAGTGCATTTAAACATTTGAATCATTACTTGCAGAGCTTTGCATGGTCATGCTTCCTCTTACATCCAGGATCTATTAGATTCACACACCTCTGGTCGCTCTCTGAGGTCTTCAGGCCAAGACCTTTTAACTGTTCCCAGAACTCAATTTAAGACAAGAAGTGATCGTGCTTTCTGTGTAGTGGCTCTGATGCTCTGGAACTCTCTTCCTTTAGCCTTGAGAGCTATGGATTCTGTGGAAACTTTTAGTAAACACTTAAAGACACATCTTTTTAGACAAGCTTTTAAAAATTAGCAATATGGTTTTGCTTTCTTCAAATTTCTGTGGTATTTTATAGTATATGTGCAATTGTTATTTCATTTGCTTTTAGTTTACTTTTTACAGTAAAGCACCCCTGTTTGTCTATAAAAAGTGCTATATAAATAAACTTTTACTTACTCATCAGTCACAGTGATCTATCTTCTAGCCTAATTTGAAATGCAGTGAAAGTAGTTGGTGGGTGCTTCATCAAAGGGTTAATGTATTCATTATTATGCTGAAAATAGTTATAACAAGCTTTCTTGTTCCTTCATGAAAAATTTAAAGGTCCCTATGTTAAGTGTAATGCAAGATGTAATTATTAGTCGGTTACCTCAGTTAATTCATTTTGACTTTTGATTAAGGAGACTAGTGAAGAAAGAAACCTTATTTTCTAAAAACTTTTATTTTATTTTATGGATGACAACTGCTTTGTTTAGGAACATTTTTCATTTTGGTTCCACATTTGTTTTTGTATCAGTTATCAAATCATTGATACTTTGTTAAAGCAAAACCATTCATTCTCAACGTTACAACTATACTTTAGTGCTTTATTTTGTAATGCTGACCATTTCTTTTATCCTTCATTTCTTCCTGTTTTTAGACATTGAAAGATAAGGATAGTGTTAAGCCTGGACTGAAGCCTCCGGCAGATGTGTGTACCCCTGCAGGGGTGGCAAAGATGCTGATCAAAGACCCCAATAAACTCTGCTCTAAAGACCTGAGGGAAGGTAGACACTTTCAGCTGTTTTACTTTCTTATAAATTAACTATATGTACTAGAAACCTGTTACATTCTCCTTTTGCACAGTATGTTTTCCAGCTTGTTGCCTTGAAGTAAATTGCATTTCAGATTATACACACGACAAAGTATTTCTCTATTACTTACGGTATCCCCTTCACTTCAGCCATATCTTGTGGCAGTATTCTTGGTTTGCAAAACAGGCAGATGAAGGAGGCCCTCTTCATAAAAAAAGTTCAACAAAATGTGAAGGAAGAGCAAGCCAACCACCTGAGATGGTAGGCCAGACTAAAATATGAAACGTCTGTTCAAATCCCTGTGAATGTCTGTATGGTCGTATTTCCTTATGTGCCAGTATTAAACATTTAAATTAAAAGCATATTTAAAATTGTACAACAGGGAGGAAATGAAGGTATAATCTTAGCTATTTAGAATGGGGGGAGATATGTAGATACAATTACTGCATCCTGTATCTGGAGAGAATACACATGAAAAATACAGATGTCATAACATTCTGAAGAGGAGTTCATTTATTGACATCGAAAAAATACCAGAAAGCTTCTTGTTTGGATGTAGAAATTGTATGACTTAGTAGAATGCCAGTACAACAGTATATATTTACTCAAATCATGTCCACTGAAAAGAGGTTCCAGCCATGGAACTAATTAAATGGAATTGAAGAGGGAACTTAAAGGTAAATTAATCTGTGTGTATAAATTTGTTTTCATAAAAGGCACTGTTTGAGCTATTTGTTTTTTAAATGGAAACTTTATTTAAAAAGAAAAAAATTCATTCAGGCAAGTCCATCTTGGTAAGGACCCCGTGACAGAAGACACCAGGAGGCAGATAGCTGAGGAGAGAGAGATTGCACTACATGAATACATGGTAAGATTTATCCCTCAGTGTGGACACAGAAACTTGTGCTTGTTGATATTCTATGCAAGTTGTTTGAGAAGCAGGGGTTTTCAAAGTCTGACAATGTGGGCCCCCACTCAGACAAAAGCGAGACAACTGCAGCCCTTTATAAAAACCCATCTTGTTAGTATTCTTTGTCTTACTTCAATTTTGGGTGATAATCATGCTCTGAGTTTTAGAACTAAAAGTTGAGCTTTGTTTTTTTTTGTAGCCTATATTTGTCTATATTTGGCATAGTAGCTATTAGCAGTTCCTGTTTGCAGTGTACCCAGGGATGTACATACAACTGTTAATGGATTACTTTGATACTGAGGGAAACGTACAAACGAAATGATTATTGAGTGTCTTACTTTCCTATTTTATAGATGTTTATTCACAGATAATGGGATCCTCAGAAAGTGTAAATCACACTGAATAAAAAATATGTGTATCATGTCTGTGTGTTCAGATTTGACTAATTTAGAACTCTGAGAAAGACTGCGATTTAAATGCAAATTGCTACTGCATCCATAAGCTGTGTGTCTCATCCACTGCTGCAGCACCACATGCTGAACATGTCGGTGAGCGGGCCAGATCAGCGGCCCCCCTTTGGGGAGGTGTGCTTCACAGTTTGAAAACCTCTGATGCAAAGTGTCTCTTTGTGGGAACTCAAACTGCTTTACATATTAACTGTTCCTCTATGACTGACTTGTGGTCCTTCAGGGTCTACATTCATTAACAAATACAGTTGGAAGGAACAAAAACTCTGCAGGACGCTGAGCCTCAAGGGCCAGATCTGAGTATTAGTTGGAAAGTATTATCTTTTACAGTTTGTTCAGGGCTTTTCATGTGAGGCATTTTGAGATTTCTTCCTATTTCACTCAACATGACATTTAGTGGATGTTTTGGTAGCTCATCACTGATACTAGACACCATATGCATACCGATGTCATAACCTCATTCAGTTGTCGCACATTAGATCCACACTGTGATTTTCATCCTTTAAAAAAATCCTGCTGCCTCTGTGATTGATTTTATTGAGAGTCCCAGAGGAAATATGCATACTCAGCCAAAGTAACATCAGTTTTGAAATATGAGTCTGTGTGTGTGTGTTTGAGTCTGTGTGTGTGTGTTTGTGTGTGAGTTTCCTCAGAAAAGTTAATAATTTGAATAGTTGACAGAACTCTCACGGACTTCCTCCCCCATCTCCTCTCCACCTGCACTGTTTATAATGCGCGCACCCACGCACGCAAATGCATCCTTTGCCATACACTGCATTTATAGCCTCATGTCACCACACATTTTATTTTATGATAGGAAGATCTGTTATCTTACTCTATACTGTGAATCTTCTTTGGAATCTTTACTGCAGGCCAGAACTTAAATAACGTAAATAAAGTGTCCTCCTCTGTTTGCATCACAGTGATGGTTTACAGCTTTGCACCGTTATCTTTTCATCACCCAGACTTTGTTGGTTATATAAATGTGGTACATTTGTTGGAACATTTGGATAGTGAATAAATTTATTTATTTTTTTTGTAAAAACCTTTTGTCTTTGTCAAATTATTTTGTGATACCTTGATATGTCATTTCTCTAGAGAAATGAGACAATGTTCCACAGGATTAGCAGTCAAGGTTCCTATTGTTTCAGAAAATTAAGACATACCACCTTGAGCTTACTTCTTCCTGCAGCAAAGAAAATATTGCCTCTTCAGCCAAAGGATTTCAAGGCGTCGCTACTGTAGAGGATAAAAATGTTGGAACCCCCCCCATTGGCCTTGCACCATCTGTCACTGCCAAAACTCTGAATGGTTTAGCAAAAGAAAGAACAGCGTCTTCTTTCGGTTTTATTCCATTTACCAATCTCCCTTAGTATTCTTTACCAATTTTCATGATGTGACACTCGAAAAAATGCTGTGCAAAGTTAGCTATTTCATGACAGTAATGACAATAGCATTCAGTTGCTTTAGGAATTTTCATCAGGTTAGTCCACCACTTTGGTCTGGACTAAAATATCTCAACAGCTGTTGGATAGAATAATATGACAATTCAATTTGTCCAATACTTTGGTTTATACTTGCAAATTATACTTTGTGTTTGCTCATACACGCTAAACTAAGGTGGTTACCGTGGTAAGAATTATACCTGCTAAAAACCAGCATGCTGACATTGTCAATATTTTTTGACTCCTCTACAAATAATACAAATAAAATAAAATGTGTGCTTTACAGACCTTCATCATGCTGTGCTAACTGATTTTGTTGTAGGTAAAAAGGGGAGATTTAAGGCATGAGGAGGACTTTGCTGCTGGACAACCTAAACTTTCCTCCAGACGAGTGCTTTGTGAAGCAGGACAGGTAAACTTCTACTGCATGTGTTTACTAATTTCCGAGTTAGATTTAGAACTTTTACATTTCATGCAGCTTGCCTCTCTAATAAAGTGAAACTCAAGAACCTCCCTGTATGATTTGTCGTGATGGATTTCTTTAATTATGTGTCACACTCAGTATCTCTCTAAATCAGTTGATGTGTAATAGATTCATATTTTGTCTTTGTGAATGTATGGGTAAGTATCTACCAAGTCATAATACATCTGCATGATGGATTTTCTTTTATTCTTCTTTGCAGAAGAAGAGTTTCATTAAAACCTGGCTCTCCGTTGTCTTAGATTAAACAAATCTATTGCTTACGGCCCCTCCTGCAATTTATCTCAATCTAACATCTTTAACTGTCCCACTATCTTATGCCATTTAAATGCTCCAAGCTGAGACCTCATGAAATTTTCACTTTATGGTCCTTTTCATATGCACTAAATGTAACGATGCTAAATGAGCATATGAAAGTCAGCAATAAATGTCTTTCTAATTTCCTCTAGGCCTGCAAGGGAGCCCCATCCTTCCAGTTTTACTCCAGTTTTCCGTGGGAACTGAGACAGAGAGCCCTCAGACTGTTCCAGCAGGCAGCACGCAAGGTAAACACATCAAAGTACCGTAACGACTCTGAAGTACAAATGCACACATGCACGGGCATTCAGACATTGCACCCATACACATGCTTTCCTCTTCGCTCAGAAGACGGCTAGTGTCCCTGTAGCCCTTTAGTCCAGCCATGTGTAAATCCCTCACACTGAATGTATATATATATATATATATATATATATTTTTTTTTTTACAGTAGAGATGATTTTCCTGGGTACAGTGCATTCCATTAAAAACAGAGTAATCTGACATAGCCTCTTAAAGCCACAGGAAGTGCATGCAGTTATCTCTGACTGTGAATATTTAAGCATAACATTTAATTCTAATGGCTGTTTTGATAAAGCAATTACAAAATAAGTCAATCAAGCAATGCTCTGATATTCAGATCCTTTAGACTGAGCTTATCTGTACAGCCAGTGTGAGTTATTTGACCAGCTGATACTGTAGGAATCCTGGAACTGTAGGAGGTGAGGTGAGGTATGGGGTTCCCCTAATCATGCACTTTTCCCTCAAGGTGGAGAGATATAAGATAGATAGAACTGTGTTACAGGAAAATTGAGTTAGTCTCAGACAAAATGGATTTCTAAAGTTAAAAATATTTTCATATTTATGGCACGAACGTGGAGATATCCATCCAGAACACATTACATTATGTTAATATAGATCTGGGAGGATGAGATTTATAATAACCCTCAGTGTTGTAACTACAGGTTGTTTTGCTTAGCTCAGTACACAGAACTATGTTGTAATTAGATGTAGTTATCATGATCTGCTAATTACAAAGAAGAGATATTCACATGACTATATCCCAAGATCGTGTACTTTGTGTCTGATGGAAGATTATGGTATCATTAGGTATTAGTTTGTCCTGGCTTTGACGGTGTGAGAAACAGATTACTATAGGAATATTGCAAGCGCTGTTAAATTTGAACAATGATTCAACACTCGGAATACCAAAAAGCTAACTAATCCTGTGAAATTTGTAAAAACAATAATTACGACTTTTAAGTAGCCATTGAATATTTACCACAGTGTGCTCGTTTGCTACTCTGAGGTTGGAAGAGGTGGATGTGAATGGATCAGTAACACCCTGCGCTCTTCTCTCCCACCCAGGTGGTGATCCGATGTCGCATGAACCGGAGACTGACCTGTTTGAAGAAACTGTCAGACAGTATAAACAACTTGCCCTCGGCAAAGACAGGTTTGATAATCCTATGATCTCCTCATTCAGAAGTAATCACATTATGCCATGTCAGCAAAGCATGCTTAATTGAATTTATTCCTAGAGGTAAAATTGAAATTAAATCCCCTCAGGGTTATTGTGAGGTTCTTAGAACATGTTTGCAGGACTCAGTGCTATTTCTGGTGCTGTGTGGAGTCGTACATTTCTCACTGACCCTAATAAATAAGTTTTTTTACTTTATTTATTGACTTTTTTTTTGTTAAAGAGGAGACGACTTGTGATCTGATGATCTCGCCGGATAGAGTCTTTCCATTTGCTTTCCCCATTTTCTATGATGAAGATGACCCGCTGGTGAGTACATGCTAAGTAATATACAGTATACTGCACTTGCACAAAGTTAGTTAGGCTGGAGATATACCTGCTGTCAACACATGTAATCAGCAGCCTTCTTTGCAAATCAGTTTGCCTATTGAAATGAAAACGACCTAAATGGCGGCTGCCATATGGAAGATGAGAAACCACTGACGAGAGAGTGCCAGCTATAGTCCTGCACACAAAACAATTTTCATTCATTATTTCCCTTGAAAGATGTCTTTGATCTAATTGTGGAATCACACAGGAAGCTCAGTTCCTGCACTTTGATTAAATCTTTTATTTTCCTGATGCCTTGCAGACAAGAGGTCTCCGTGTTCAATTGAACAAATATTGCCATTTGTCTCCTTGATATTTATAGGCTCTCAGTGATTTAGCTCCAGTGCCCGTGGATCCTATCGATGTGACTGTGACAGCTCATATTCCTTTCTTCAAGCTTGAAGTAGGTTTATATTGCAGCACCTGGTCATCACGCTTATAAATCAACAGATAGGTAACAAGCAGCAGAGGTGGAAAGTTAAGTACATTTAGTTGAGTAAAAGTTTGATGCACTTGTATTTTACCTGAGTATATCCATCTATGTGTAATCTTAATTACACATTTTATAATTTAAACTTGTGACCTCGTATTTGAATATCTAAGATGAGATTGTGTGATTTTGTTTATCTTAAAGAAGAAGAAGCCCTGAAGCTTTACAAAATGGACATACCAAAAACTTTGTTCAAGCTATTTACTACATACTGTAGCGTAGAACAAAATGATGGAGCTCGGGGCGTTTCTCATATCTGCTGGTGGCAATCTATGAGTCAGGCATCAAGGCATTTCTGTATCTGTCTATGTTCTGTTGCTATCATAACCATGTAATTTGTTGGTACTGTGTTGTCACTCTAGGTTCCTCAGCACTATAAGCTAATGGGTTACCGACCTGTGTCAGCCTGGGAGGCATTTAACTCTTATATACCCACTACTTTGGCCAGACCACTTCGCACTAGAGCTCCGGTAACGATGCAACACCTAAACTAAAACAAACAAATTTAACCTGATATTTATTCATTTGTATCATCATTCATCATCATTAATCTATATATAGTATATTTATTAACTCATCTCCTATGATCTACTCGCATTTGTTCTTTCATTGCTTTTTAAAATTTCTCTCATTGTGTTGTTGTCACTTTTCAGGACGAGCTGGTGCCCAGTGAGGTGGAGAGAAAACAGCATGGACATGAAGAGGAGAATATGGAAGCAAATGAGGCTGCCAGTTTCACCTTCAGCGCCCCTGAAGCTCTGCTCAGACCTTTTCCAGCAAACCCACTCAGAATCTTTGTAAGGCGGTCAAGACTGAAATATAACACTATGTGTTTTTCTGTACATGATACATGATCTGTAAATCTACTATTGTGATTATGTTATCATCTGCTTTAGAACCCAGCTCCAGGCCTGCAGGCTTACAAACCGACCCCTAAATACCTGGAGAGTGATCTGGAGTTCCACCTCTGCCCCCTGTCCAGGTAACAAAACATTAGTAAATAAATGTCTATAGTAATATACAGTAAATCTGGCTATATGCCTGATTGTTCCCTGACCAAACCCAGAAAGAAATTGCTTTCCGTATGCAGGTATACAGCCCCTGAGAGCAACATGTGTGGCATAAGGACACAAACCCCACACACACAGAGGAAGTTTCTAGACTGCAAGGTAATTTCCTTTCAGAGATTTTACACTAGAAACAATTGACATTTTGTGTCTTTGCAAGACTCTAATAATGAAAACAGACATTTTTGGAATATGAGCGTTCCCTTTCATTTTGAAGTTAATCTTGTGCAACTAGCTCCTATTGTTTGGTCTGAAGCAGATGTGGCTTCTCTTGTCTTGACTAACAACAGGAGGTGATCACAGGGCTCATGACGTGGAAAAACTTTGATTTGATTACCTCAAACTGTTTGTCCAACCAACCTCCTCTCACGAGTGACTGTGCACTGCGCAGGTAGGTCAGAACTGTCACTGTGTACAGTATCAAGCTGTGCTAGTTCATATTTCGCCTCCAATTCACTGAACAAGGGAATAAAAACGCCTTCATACTGACAGCAACCACCTAGAAGTTAAAAGAAATGGTACGTTCACCCAGAGGTTCCCATGCAAAACCACTAAGCTCCATCTGAACCTTTGTTGCATCAAAAAGCAATGGTGCATATTTACACTACCTGTCCGTATCTTTCTAGCCCTTGGAGGAATTTGAACATGTGACCTTGTGGTCGTAAGACGCCTAATCACTTCATTACAACGCCTCCAGCTTTTAACATGGTCAGAAGTAGCATTTTCATACAAATAACACTATATAGATGTGGAGAATAAGTAAGTAAGTAAGAAAAATGTATTTAATATAGCACCTTTCACAGAGCACAAAGTGCTTTACAATGATAAAAATAATAACAATCTTAATAACAATAATAAAAGCAACCATAAAACAGTGGATCATACATAAGCATCAAACATTATAAAGGCATCAATGTATTTGTGTATATTAACAGTCGCATAAATAATCAAAATTAAGGCATTTTGTACTATAAAGAGAACATGAATATTCACAGTTAAAAGTTTACATGGAGACAATGGCCTGTTTAAATATAAAAGTCTCAGAGCGTAGGTCTGACGGAAGAGTATTCCACAGTGTTGGTACAACCACTTGGAAAGCACGGTCACCTCTAGTTTTGAGACGTGCTCGCGGTACAGCTAGTAGGCCTTGGTCTGAGGATCTTAGTGGCCTAGTGGTAATCTACGGGTGCAGCATGTCGGAGATTTCCAGGGACGACTTGCTGAGAGACGTAAAAAGGGAATTGCAATAGTCTAAGCGGGAAGAAATAAAAGCTTGGGTTATCATCTCAAATTCTGGTTTTGAGACAACAGGTTTGAGATTGGCAATGTTTCTTAAATGAAAGAGCTGGTCAGAGTTTTAACATGTCGATCAAAGTGCATCGATGTGTCAAACATTACACCCAGATTTCTAAGATTTGACTGTACTGCTGATGAAAGTGATCCAATATGCTGAGTGATCGAGGGAGCTATGATATCGGGTGCAACAATAAGGACTTCAGTCTTGTCTGTGTTCAGTTGTAAGAAGTTTTTAGCCATCCAGCTTTTAATGGCAATGGGGCAGTTGCATCCAAAAGAGACACACAGCTGGATATCATCAGCGTAACAGTGATAAGAAATACCCTTGAAATTACTAATAATGTTGCCTAAGGGGTGCATATACATATAAATAAAACCGGGCCCAAGACAGAACCCTGTGGCACACCACAGTTTTGGACATGTGAGTTCCCAGTGACACAGAGAAGCTGCTCTCTGAGAGATAGGAAGAGAACCAGTCCAAAGCACTCCTGGAGATACCCACCCACTTCCTAAGCCTATCAATCAGGATGCTATGGGCTATTGTATCGAATGCTGCACTAAGATCGAGCAGCACCAAAACAGAGCACTTCCCCGCATCAGAAGCCATCGCTATGTCATTTGAGATCCTAAGAAGTGCTGTTTCTATGGAATAATTCTGACAGAAACCAGATTTAAACTTGTCAAGTATATTGTGGGCAGTGAGAGTGTCAGTGAGCTGATTGGCAACAACTTTCTCTAGTATTTTTGAGATGAATGGCAGCTTGGAAATAGGCCTGTAATTTTTGGACAGGGATGGATCCAGATAGTTTTCTTTCAGAAGAGGTTGAATTATTGCATGTTTGAAATAAAGTGGAACAAAACCGAAGTTGAGGGAACTGTTAGTGATAGAGACCAAACATGACCCAACAGTCCCAGTCACATTTTTGAGCAAATGCGGTGGGTAAAATATCTACAGGGCTTGAGGAGGATTCCTTACCGGCCACCAGATCAGTGAGGTCTTTTTGGGAAATGGGATTAAAATGTTACAAGATTGGTGGCCGCGAAGGGCAATCAGAGACAGATGTAGTGGAGGGGATGATGCTAGCCCTGATATCTCTAATCTTGTCCACAAAGAGAAAGATAGAAAAGAGAAATGTGTTACATTCGTCGTTTGAAAAAACAGGAACTTCAGGAGGTGCAGGATTTAACATGTTGTTAATTGTGTCAAACTAGACTTTAGGGTTGTGTTTGCTGGAAGAAATAAATTTTGAAAAATAAAAAGCTCTCGCTTCCTTAACCATAGTGTTAAACTCAGTTAAAAGGTCCTTATAATACAGGCGGTAACTTGAAGCTTAGTGGATTGCTCTGCCTTCCTACATTTACGCCTAAAACACAGAATGGTGTCATTTAGCCAGGGGGAAGGGTATGTGGAGGGGACAAGTCTCGTTTTACTCAGAGCCACTTGATCCAAGACTGCAGTGTAATGTGAATTGGACAAGATTATTAATATCAGTATGGTCAGACAGAACTACGTCTTGGTCAAAAGCTGCAGAAAACTTTTCAGCTGAGAGACTGTTTATGATGCGGGAGCTACTTACATGGGCACAGAGTCCAAATTAAAGGAGAGGTTGAACAAAACACAGTTATGATCAGTGATACGCAGTTCCTCCGAATAAATACAATCAATATTTAACCCAAGGGTAAAAACAAGGTCCAATGTATGGCCCTTAATGTGTGTGGGACCGGACACATGTTGAACAAAATTAAATGATTCAGTGATACTTAAAAACTCAGCAGCAAAATTACAGGAAGCATCATCAATGTGAATATTAAAATCCCAGATCATAACCACTTACTCCAACCGTATAATAGTTGATAAAAAATCTCTAAAATCAGACATAATAGAGCTGTTAGAACCAGGGGGTCGATAAATTAAGATATGTGGTCACCTCCGGATTTGAAAGCAGTTTTTGGAGACATGTATAAATAAGAACCCCTGTGGTCACCCTCCGGATTTGAAAGCAGTTTTTGGAGACCATCGCAAGACCTCCACCCCGGCCAGAGGTCCTAAGAGTGCTGATAAAGGAACAATCCAGTGGACATAATTCAAATGCTTCTCTGCCAGGTTTCAGTCAGAAACATTAAATCCATGTCCTTGCTGGTGAAAATATCGTTCAGTATAAACAATTTATTTGTAATGGATCAAGCATTTATTAGGGCCATCCTCAGTGGTGCAGGCCCTCTGCAAGCACTAGCAGAAGCCCGGGCCAAGGGGCGCAGGAAGTGAGGGTCTGATCTGCTGCGCAAAACAGAGCGTTTTCACTTGAAAAGCGGCCGTTTCAGTAACCACAGTCTCAATAGGAAAGAAATTTGGTAAAGGTGACAGATTCATGTGAGAACAGTAGGGGGGGCTAGCGCTCAGGGCAGTGGCCTGTTGCAAAACAGGAAGTGGGAGAGGAAGACAGTGAGTGTGGAATGTAAATAGTCAGTTATGTGCTGAAGACTGCACCACATGCTGTATGTTTGCAGCTAGCATTTGTGATCCCAGTCTGTTTGGGTGAGGTCCATCCCTTTTAAAAAGAGCATGACGTTCCCAAGTGTGCATCTCCCTGATGGGTAAAATCAACAATTGATATTTTTTCCAAATACATCCAATCAATGAATAATTTACCTTGAACCTCCTGATCTAAAGCTGCTTATCTGTTGATATACACTGAGAGCCTTTACACGTTGGTCACATTAGAAAGACTTATAAGGCACAGGCTCATATTACTGACTTAACAAGTGGTCACTCAAAGTAGACATTTATCCTCTCAACGCCCCCTGTCAAATTGCAGAGGCACAGCGGTAGTATTTAATAGCTTGGGGTTCCATTCGTTATCTCACATACAGTATTACAGAAACAAGACTTCTCGCAGTCTCTTAGAATAAATGTGTAATGTCCAAACAACTTCCAGCACCTGCCAGGTTGCAGGATGTGAAATTGCTTACATGGTTGTACAGTATTTTGCAGTTATCATTTGGGATTCCATTTAGTTTTTGTGAAATAAACTGCTTATATTTGTATCCTATTAGGACTTGCCAGAGATATAAGATAATAGGTGTGTACTTCTTGCATTGATCAGTACTACTTCTGTAAAAACAAAATCTTGAGTGTTGAGATTAGTTTTCTCCCTCAGGTGACACTGACAAAAATGCTCTACTTGACTTGACTGCGATGCAAATGACCACATTCCAGTAGTTTTGGACTGAAATTATGTGCTTTGGTACTACTGCAGTGATCTGCTTTATTGCCAGTTTGTTTCAAATATGACCTAGTCATATTCTAAATCTATCATTTGGATGGATAGGTAGGTTGCTCAAACTTCTTTCCTGTAGTATTGTCGTATAACTCAAGGGAAATACTTTTTGTGTGTGCAGAATCTAGGTCAGACGGAGGCAAGTAGCCATACACGCTGTCTTCACTTACACTGTGAAATAATGATTTATTCAGTCTTTAGCCTAAATGGACAGTGAATAAATGATGATATTTTGATGTAGTGTATTAGTGAACACAGCAATGGGCTGTCCCATGTGGTGCACTGTATGCTTCTCTATGCACCCTGTCACAATGAATACCGCTCGTGTGCGTAGAACACTCTGACCCTTTTCATGGACACTATAATTTGTCTTGCATGATAGAAATTTTAAGTTGCAGAGCTAATGAAGCAATGTTCCCTGTGAGATCTGAAACTATTTGAAGTCCTTATTTTACAAGGCAGCTACTGTTCACATGATGTACTTGTGAATGCGTGGGTTTGAATCTTACGCTGCTTCAACTCTCTTTCTTCACCTTTCTGTCTACTTCCCTTTTCCCCTCACCTTCACTGTTACATAATCAGATGCCTGACAAGGCAAAGTATTCTCTTTCTGCCTGTCAGCACTGATCTGCAGGATAACTGTAGATGTATTCTTCTTTTTTTCATCCAAGAGATGACTCCCCTCCAAGCCTCCCTGCTCAGTCTTATTAATTTTCTATCACTGCCTCACTGGTTACATTCACAGTCTTATTTTACAAACACAAACAATACGATTTATGTCAGGTGGCCATAATAAAAGATGAAAATTAACTTACCAGCAACTTGACAGCAGGAGAAAGAGAAAAGTATGTTTTTTCCTTATTCAGTTAACGAGATTCTGTATCTCAACTACCAACAAACTTTAGTGCAGTAACTCTGTGGGTACAGAGTCTACTTAATTTAAAGCCATACTGCTGTGAACCACACAGACTCATATAACTACAACAGAGACCAAACATCAATCAATCAATCATGAGATTTTGATTAATATGCTTATTTTTGATATAGTTTAGTATTACGTTATTGATTACAGCACATTGTGTACATTGTGCTTTTATAGCATAGAAAAATGTAATTCCCTTGGTGCTGGTGGCAACTCCTCGTCAGTTCAAACTCACCCAGACTAGCCCTTAAGAGATTAGCTTTTACCTAAAGCCTCTATTGTCAA
Organism: Micropterus dolomieu; assembly: GCF_021292245.1. Taxonomy (NCBI): domain Eukaryota; kingdom Metazoa; phylum Chordata; class Actinopteri; order Centrarchiformes; family Centrarchidae; genus Micropterus; species Micropterus dolomieu. The sequence goes on from NC_060150.1 coordinate 7,903,308, forward strand.
TATTTCTATAATGACAAGTTATGAACAAGACTGAAAGAGAACAGTCTTAGTAGTGATGAACCTTGAAAGAAACCGAACCCTCGACTTAGCAGAGCTTTATGGTGAGTAACTTAGGCGGCCAAAAACACGACTCCAGATGAATGACAAAGTTTCTCAATAACTGCTGGATGTGTGAATGAGCAAGAGGGACAGACAGAACAGTTACTGCAGGTTTAATATTTACACCCAGTAGCTGCCAGGTGTAACTGAGCTAGCTGACTGGCAACATTAGCTTGCTAATATATGACCCGTGTAGATTGAAGAGTGAGGCAGGTAATAGAGGTGGTATGAATCATGGTAGACATATCTGAACTGAAAATTAAAAATGTTGTTAAATTAAATTATGATGTACATTGGGAATGCTTTAAATTACATTTCACAAAAATGACACAATAGGCTATACCTAAAATTAGAAACTATTGTGCTAGTAACATCAGACTACGTGACTCTACAGCGTCATTAGGTTAGCATCACTAGATATTTCCCACTTATTCTAAACTGCATGAATACTACTAATTCTGAAACACATGTATGAATGCGTGTATAGATAAAACAAAACCATACATACATTTACAAAGGATTGGCTGTTATTTTTAAAACATTGTTTGGCCTCCTGTAAACTGTAGCTGTATATCACTAGTTTGAAACTAGCTAGTAGTAACGAAGAAATTTGGAAGCACTTAACACACAAACTAAGTGATGGATTTTCAAATAGGTGCTGCAGGCCAGTCCAGGTCATGACATTTGCACAATGTGAGTGTTTCTCACTGTTGCATACTGTATGTGTAGGTGACCATGTGTTCCCATTCACAGCCTAGAACAGGGGTGCCTCCAAAAGCAAACGGGTGGCTTTTCTGTGTTTAAATTCTGTTCTTCACTTGGGAGTACTTTTATCATTTCATTTCAAACTGAGATTTCAAACAACCCTAAGCAGTCCTTTCATGTGAGGAAGATGGAGTAGATACCTGACCATTATCTCGATTTGGTAATGTGTGGTCTGGTTCTTAAGTGGAAAAAGCAGTGTGTGTGTCCTCTATAGGTCTGTCGACTACAGCACAGATATACTTCCACTCACAGCACCTCCTCCTCTCACTGGCCCTCCTGATGATCTGGCACCACTAATGGATAAAGTGTAAGCACTGACAACATTGACATCTATTGATCTTCAAGTAGGAAGCTTTTTCTATCAGGTTTCAGAGATAACTGAGAGAGAAGATAACTGCTCCGATTATGTGTGCAGGTGTGAAGGCTCAGGAGTCCAGCTTACACCAGCGATGATCAGAGCAGAGTTCTTGTCTGGGAAAACTCTGGCCTCCAGTGGCAACCTCACCAGAGGAACAACAGCCAGGTAAGTAGAGATGCAAGAGATCACATTTAGAGTATTAGGCATACTAAATGCTTATTTACACAAATGATGCACTTCACTTGTAATAAATAGGATGAATGTTCAAGTATATCCACACAGACACATTACAGATAGTGCCTTTTGGAATGGGCTATAAACATGTCGTACTTTTATTTTTAAGAGAGGAAGTTCTCAAGATAAACCAAACATGAAGTTAATGAATGTGCTTCCTGGGAGCTGGAACACAGTGCATGATGCTACTTTTCATAGAAGAAAGCTTGTTTTCATAGTACTTTGAACATTGATCAAGATTGTGTCGCTGGTTGAGGTTTGAGCAAAGTTTATCAAGTAAACTCATGTAACAGCTGGATTCTTTGATCGATACTTAATACGTGATTAATAATGTCCCGACAAATGGGTCTAAAATTTAATGACACTTTTTTTTACAGCCTGATTTGTTTTAGGATATTTTTATTACATTTTCAAGATTTCTTTGATATGTTTTCAGCTCTTTTATTGGGACATGTTGTTTGTTTTTAACAAGTTAACTCGTTATGTAGCGATGAAGAGATTATTTTAAATGACACTAAATTTGGGGAAAAAACATTTTCATTGATTTGAAATGTGTTTAAACCTTTTTGACAGACATTATATTTTGACAAATAACGGTTTTTAATGATGCTCCGTACTTGTATAGAGATGAGATTGAGATTTGAAACTGCTGTAAAGAAAATTAATGTGATTTTATGCTACAGTTTTCTTCATATGTTTGTAGAAATTTATTATATTTTAGAGGAACATTTAATAACACAATTATTTACGAGCTGTGACCAGGATTACTTTGATTGAACTACTTTACAACAATATAGCTTATTATAGCTTAAATTGGTAGTGCTTTGGATGCCTTATGGTGATAAATCGGGGCTGTAGTTTATCAATCTTTGAACCTGCTCTCTCACAGGCACCAGAGGGAGCTTCAGATGGAGGCGACCTACAGGTCTGAGTTCAATCAGATGGGAAAAAGAGTGATGACCAGGCTGAAGCAACTTGGATTCCCTGACAAAACGTCTCATTCACCAGGAGACGACTGTGAATAGTCAAACCGCCCAAACACACTTCCAGAAACACACAAAAACAGGGTCTGTGCACACATATACACACACTGACGCATGAATAGTCCCAATCGCAGGACTACAACTAAGCATTATACCCATCCTACTCGCCCATAAAAGACTCTACATTGTCTGCCCTGCCACTGTAAAATAAAACCTGGTTACTTTCTCACCCACCTATAAGCCTCCCTCCCACCCACTCAAAATTACCAGTAAGCTCCACTCCTATGCTCCTACAAAGCCTTGAAATTCGTTCTCCCTCCACCCACGCAGATCCACACATAATCACAGCTACAGTATATTCTAACAAGGTACATCACATTACTGACAACTGCATCCAGTTCAAAATAATAGATGCGTTTTTATACTGTAGTTTATGGTGTTGATGCCAGTGAGCAACACACAGCGCTTTTTACTATTATACAGTAGTGTCAAACTACCTTTGGTGACAGTTTTATATGATTGACCCTTTTTGATTGAAATGTCATTTACATGCTTTCCATTGCTATGACGGGGAGTCTTGATTGCTGTTTTACAAGATATTTCTGTTGTCAGAAATGTATTTTGGTGTCAACCAGGTCAAAAAAAGTAAAAGTAAAGTTCTTCTCATTTGCGTCCAAGGAGTGGGTATTATTTCTACATTTATTTGAAACATCAATTCAGCATTTAAAATGTATGTGGTTGTAAAAAAAAAAAATAAATCTGCTTAAGTCAGAATTTTATTTTCAAAGTGAGCTGACATCCCGTGTGAACTCACTGGGATGAAGTCGAGCACAGTGTGTGTCTGCTCTCACCCCTAGAGGGAGCTCCAACTCTATGAGTTTTTACAGGCTGAGGAGGTTTCCACATGTATTTGCCCCTCAGTGAGTGTGTGTGTGTGTATTCACTTAATGCAGTGTGCTTCAGAAAAATACAGTAAATGGACAGTGCTGATTTGAGCTCCCACCTACAGACACAAACACACACATGCACACACGTTTTTATAAAAAAGGTTACATTTTTTAGACATGGGGTTGGACCCACTAAAGCCTATGGCCATAATACTTCACTGTCAGAATACATTTAGGTGACAGTAGAGGTTGGTTGGTATAGGACAGAGCTCTTGCTTTCACTGCAGCTTAGAAAATAAGTAATTATATTTGTCCAGTTGATACCTGAAATTTAATGCTTCAAAGGAAGCAATACTAGTGCAACATATTTAATTAAAGTCACTGCAATAATATACATTTAATAAGTCATAGACAGTGTAATAATAGTAACAGAACTGTGTGTGAGAAAGAGAGATGTGTATGTTTGATGTGTGTGAAGAGACAGAGCGAGAAAGAGGAAATGAGGAGCTGTGGCATAGCAGCATACTCCTGTTATAGTCAGATTGTATAATTCATTCCCCCAGCAGTCAGCATCACCATTTCCAGTAAAAATAATATTGTTTATCTAGCCTTGTTCCTTTTACAGTTCTCTTTACCATCAAGCTTTCACCCCTTGAATGTACAGACAGGTGTTTTTATTGATCTTTTCTCTATCCTGAACACTTACAGACACAGCAGTGAAAACGGGAATAGTTCGGACAGCCACAAGTTGGGGGTCACCCCGTTGTCAGAAAAATTTATATGCCAAGTTAACATGTTCGCCAAATGGGGCAGAATAAAATCAAGAGGTCATTTGTGAGACAGAATCTGCCTCTGTTGCTGCCTCTGAACTCTGCCGGCCATGATTTACAACCAACAATAATCTACAGCAACAGACTTTTAACAGTACCTTATTTTCCTGTCCATCCCTCTCCTCCTGAAGACACTCCATCCCTGGCGTGTACTTGCAGTCGCCCCTCTTCCTCGCATCGGCTTTACACTCCACACCTCTCACTGAATTACTCCCTGCCACTTCCTGGGAAATTGTGTCGCAGGTTTTGGTAGGTTTTGCCTCAGAGCAATGGCCCCTCAGAGATACTACATTCTCCCTGAAGTTCTTTGACTGGCAACATGGCAACTTCTGTGAACAGCTGAAATACATTTTGGTCCGACTTTGAACAAAGTATTTGCCGTACTCTGTGTTTGGAATGGTTTCAAGTGGAGCTTTCAATGGCTACAAGAAGGCAGGAATGCGAGATTTGTCTAACCTTGAATATGAAGCACAAACTCTTGAGTCTTTTAAAAGGAATACGGCCTATTTCTCATTTTTATTCTTCATTCTGCCTTCAACCACAAAGAGAAAAGAAGGCGAGTTGTCTTTATTAAAATGTGGAGGATGGTCAGGTCACTGTGTACAAACATAAAATATCCCCAGCTTTAATGCCATATCAGCTGTTTAAACAACTTTGCTCAGAATAATGGCTCTGACATCTTCACTGACTGTTTCTGAACTTCAGCTGAGGGTCATGCAAAATGTTGTGCCTGCTCAATATTTTGCCCTTGATGATACAGAGGTGTAATGGCAGTGGCACAGCACCCTGAACCCTTTGCAGAGCGGAACTACTGAAAGGCCCATCTAAATCAAGCAATGGCGCACTTTTACTTCTGTCAGAATTGAGTGTATTTAAGTGGGAGGCAGAGCCTACACAACACGGACTTGTCTGTGTGTTGCCCTCTTAAGCGGGCAAAAAATGGAGGTAGATCAAAGAAGCATGTAATAGGTGGTCATGCAGTTGCCGCTGCTTTTACCCCTACTCAAACTCAGACCTCCAAAGGTGTTAACTGGATTTCTTGTACATATATTTTACTCCATCAAAATGTTTCCTCAAGCAACCAATTGCCGATACTAGATGACATCAAGAATGAGAGTTTGAAATATATTTATATATATTTTATATTCATATACTCAAATGAGCATGTCTGCCGTCACATTTAGTGCACTCTTCGCCACAACCAACTATATAGCTAAAGTAACAGAGCCACATCTCATGAAAGCTAGCTGGGGAACTAGCCAATGCTCGCTTAGCTAAAACTTAAACTTTGTTACTACAATTTGTTCCTTATCCGTTATCTGTAATTGAAAAATATTGATTTTAAACCAACCTACATCTTGGTAAATCAATTTGTAATTTCACATAACTTAATGAGACAGTAGCTAAATCTAACCATGACAGAGAAAAAAACCTCGTTCAAAACCTGCTAATGGTGACTCGTTTAGCAGAGTAGCGGTACTACCATCTCGGCTGTGGTTAAGCTATATTTAATTCCCATATTTAAATAAATTAAGTTAATTTATGATAATGATTTCAATAGATATTAACAGTAGTAATGACAGACCTGGCAAAACAGATACATTTAATTCTTCTGTAAATAATAAAGATAAAGGTGGCACGGTGGTGCGGCGGTTAGCACAGTCGCCTCACAGCAAGAAGGTCGTGGGTTCAGACCCCGGTTGCCCCGGCCTTTCTTTGTGGAGTTTGCATGTTCTCCCCATGTCTGCGTGGGTTCTCTCCGGGTGCTCAGGCTTCCTCCAACCATCCAAAGACATGCGGACTAGGTTGATTGGTGACCCTAAATTGTCCTTAGGTGTGAGTGGTTGTTCGTCTATGTGTGGCCCTGCGATGGACTGGCGACCTGTCCAGGGTGTACCCCGCCTTGCGCCCGATGTCAGCTGGGATTGGCTCCAGCCCCCCTGTGACCCTGTACACAGGATAAGCGGTTGACGATGGATGTATGGATGGGATAATAAAGATAAAGTCCAATTTCTTAACCCTTTATAAGGACAAAATTGACAAGAAAGCTAAAACAAGATAGTTGTATAAAACTTCTGTTGAGCCTTTAACCTTGATTGAACGATTGATATATTCACCCCATTCAAATGTACATTCTTGAAAGTGAGTGGAAAAAGAGGAATAAAGTACAAAAGGTTTTGTATTATTCAGTGACTGACAGTTACAGTTAAGAAAATGCTACACTCACTCTCTAAACTCCAAAGTGATTTTGCTGTCTTGAGAAAATAAGGAGCCAGAGTGCGTTTTTCTCACTTGCACACTTATCATTTTGGTGCGAAAAGCCTGTTTTGTTTTTTTTTCCTTTGGAAATGCCAGAGTTGTCATCTCTCCATAAGCTACAGTTTTTTTTTATAATCTTGTGAAAATTATGAGTCACCTTTGAGTGAGCTATATGGGCGTGCTATGGTTTCTTTGTTTGACGCACTTCAGCTCGAGTTATTATGTGTTGAATAAAAAAAAGGAGAGATGTGAATGATGATGATTTTCTGTTGTATTGTAAGCAGGCACACGTCCTTTAAATGTAATTTACATTTATTTTCTTGATCATACTAAACCTTCATGTGCTTATTTACTCATATGCCTTTTACAAAAAAAAGGACCTGAACTTTTTCTTTGTAATAATTTACTACTTTGTTCTGAAGCTCCGTCTTGATTAGTACACATTCTCTACCTTAATGGCGCTGATGCACTTATGTTTGAAGTATTGATATGTTATATTTTAAAATGTCTCTGTTCTGCAAGCCTCTGCGTAGCCTGAAGCAATGCAAAACTGCTGTATTTTCAGTGGTGTGGTTGCAATGTTTGTGGTGCTCTCAGTCTCTGTTGGCTTTATAAAAGTATTAATCCTTACTGTTAGCGTCTACTAATTGGTATCAGACCGTCAAATATGCAAAAGCTACAAATAATGCAGCATAGTTGCAGATGCTGTTCCGGTGGATTCTGAGTTGCTTGAATAAATATAAGTCCTGTTCTTTACCTGACTGGGCTGAGCTCAAACCAGTTGCACATTAACTATTCTCCATCTCTCATCAAGGAAATATTTCCTTCTACCATTGCATCAAAATGTCCTGGATTTATGGCTTTAAGGCAGAAAAGCAGAGATGTGATGGAATAGATTCTCCACCCACTCAGATGTCTTAAGGGGAAAAGACACCATCAAATGTTTAATTTAATTTCCTGAAAAGATTTAAACCAAGCTCCGATTATCCTAATCGAAGTAACGCTGGACAGAGCTAAGCCAGAGGGGGATAGTCTCAGCTGAAAGGTAAAAAATGCCCTGTAGGTGTCAATCTCAAACAAGGTTGTACTGTGTGTGGGTGATCTTGTGTGTATGAGTTAACCTTCAGTAAAACCACTATTTAGATGTTTCTTTCAAATCGCACCTTCACGTTACAGGACTTTCTCTAAGAACCTGAAACTCAGATCACAGAGAGATTACTGCTGGATGTTTCTTTGGCATAACATCACATGTGAAAGTGGAGATGACTGAACAACAGGAGGATGCTAATATGAAAAACCAACAGGCAGATGTCACAATACACAACCACCTGACAGATGGACTAAGACTTTGGATTCTGAGAAAAAAAGGCTCTTTTAAGTACAATTTAAAAAAAGGCCAAGGGTTTATTCTCTGTATAAATGCTCTTGATGCCCAAATAAGTACTCATGCTACTGTATGTGTACATACTGTGCTGTAACATCCAAGCTATTCTAATAGAGTACAGTGATTATTAAAAAATAAAATAAAATCAGTGCCAAAGAAGACATTTACATTAAAACCTTAATACAGCCCCCCCCCCCCGACACACACACACACACACACCTTTTTCTGTTCCTGTTCTTTAGCAGGTCAGATTTAGGTTATGACAGACTGGAAATATGATTCATATCAATGTTTGGAAATGCATTTCCAAAGATGCACTATCCAAGATTTTGAATTTGGTATACTTGTCAGTTTGACTGGCAGTGAACACGGCTGGCTACATAAAGAGCCATGCTTTCATTTCAGGTTGCGAGGGGTGTGCACTGTCGCATTAAATAGGCCACCGACACAAAACGGGGACCACATAAATCCCCCTGACATTTCTGCAGACGGAAATACAAATGTTTATTTTTGATTGCAAAAACAAACTGCAAAAATAAATTCCTTTTTTGTCAAGGACAGTGGGCAGGCCTTACCTTGGGCTGGGTATTTCTGGAGCGAAGATGAAAAAACAGTGGCCGAGCCGAGGGTTGGTTACAGATCCAGCAGCTTTTGAGGTTGCATCGGTGGATATTATGGTTATAAAATGTTTCTTGACACCTCATTCAATTAATTTAATATATAAAAATTGAGATATCAACCCTCAACAGACAGCCGAAGTACCCCAAAGGAGGGGGTTAAAGGTTTGCTCCACTCCCAAGTGCTGCTTGGGTAGTTTCAGCCATAAAACCTACCACGTCCGGTGAAGTTGAGATAACACACTCTATGCATGACTATTAAAATGACAATATTAACCTTGTCCAGAGAATATCCTCAACCTGAACCAGGCTGTGAGGACCTCAGTGACCATAAAAGTGTCACCCCGACACTTCCCAGAGACTAACTTCATCTGGAACCAGCCAATCAGAACCCTTTTGAAGAAAGGTCAAGAGACACTGAACTGACCCCACACAGGGTAACCATGGTAATGAAGTTCCTCTTTCAGATTACCTCAGACATCAAAGACCCCCTTCCTCAGTCTTGACTCACTACCCCACCAAAGAGCCATTAATTTGGCCTCTTAACATGCCGTCTCACTTTCACATCTAGGTGTGAGAAACTCCAGACGCCAGAGAAGGACGCTGCCCCGAATTCCTTTGTGTGGAGAAATTAATATTGTCTCCTTATAATAGGTCTCTCCACTTCCATTTGAGTAGTTATATTACCATGTTGTTGTTGTTGTTGTTGTTGAAAAGAAGAATCCATAAGTAAGTTAATTTTGCAGTGCTCTTTAATTTTCAGCAATGATCACTGACACTCCTTCAATTTATGTTTTAACTAATGCTTTATGCCAACACTTTCTGACACTTCCTTTAGAAATGATATGACACAGAAATGTTATCCTGTGCTACTTAATTAATTTTCCAGCTCGAATTTAATGTTAAATAACCATTTCTTCCCTAGTGAGAGGATCAATTGTTTTCTCATGGAACCCGTGTCCCCCCAGAGGACAAACTAAGTATTACAGGTCCCTGTTTCTTTAATGCGTATCCTGCGGTTTAATCTTACTCTGTTTTATTGTGTATAATCTGCTGCCATGTTCGTGTAACTTGCTTATATTCTCTAAGTAAGAATGTTTAACAGCCAATATTATCCAGGAAATGTTGAGTTAAGTTTCTTTCATCCTGAAAAACTGGTAACCATTCTAATCATTACAATAATTACTTAATAGTTTCCTTTTTGTCAAATGCTTAAAACTAAGAACGGTATAACTGTTTGAAATTTAAGGTTTGATTGTGGGAATGTATTTGATTAAAATACACACAGATAGAAAGTAAGGCACAAGGCCTCAGGGGAAACAAAGCCCTCCCCCTTGGGGGATACGCCCCAAACAACAAAAGCACAGAGCCAAGCATGCTCGCTCTCTTCTATTGTCTCTTCACTCTTGCTCTTTGCTCTACACGCTTACGGAGCATGCCCCGTCTCCCAGCAGCGCCCTAAGGAGTTCGGCCCAGCATTGCCGCAAAGATTTCTTTGTTCTTTTCAAGCTACACACGCAAAGTCTCGCTCCCTTTCGTGGAAGTTATCTTTTTCTTTTGTTTTTTAAAGTTAGCAGACCGTTTCAGTCGCGCAACTCTGACCTCAAGAACGGTCAAGTTCTTTTAAGATTTATTTTAATTGAATTAACTTATACTGCTCCCACCGAAGTTCGGACCTGGCCACGCGGGCCCGTTACGCCAGCAGTAACAAAAGGACATCAAACCAGAAAAGAGCCAGGGTTAACTACCAGGCCAAGGATGGCCCTGCCACTGCGAGTGTTTTTGTTCATCCCGAAGAACCCCCGGAAAAATCCCTAGCACCAAGCCAGGAATCGGGCAGCTGGCGTGGGGCCTCTCAACCCAGCCTACGGCTGACATCACCCAGTGAGGCAGAACCAACCCGGCATTCTGTGATCAGTGATGTCCGTTAGTCTAATCCTTTGCCAAACTCCTAACCAAATTTAACTGAATTATCATAACGTGCTTTTATTAGTTATCTTGCTCCTTATGAATCAAATTCTTCCCCACAATAGAACAACTCAATTTACCTTGAACCCCATCACTGTCATTGTTTGCATTCAGTTTGTTAAGTCATTGTTTATTTCTTTGATGTATATTTAACCACATTTATATTCACCTTTAGTTATAAATTTAGTTATAAATTTCACCGTAATCACAGGAACTGTTTATGTACCTGATGTCTGAACCTGTGCGTATTACCTAATGATAATGATGAATTGACTACTGAAAATGAAAAAAATTAAAAAATAATGAATAATAATCTTGGTGCATGAGAAAATTTGCAAATTATAAAGACATCAAACACAACTGGTAAGTAAAACTGTAGAACATGGATTCAGATTTGGAATAAGGCAGATGAAATACATAAGCAAGGATGTAATGAATAGAATAAAAATATTATAGTCCTTATGATACGAATAAGTAGCATCAAGACGAAGACTACAAAAGGCTGAATCTTCCAAAGAAAATGTACATATGCATACTGCTCAAGTTTCAGTTGAAGTTTCAACTTTTGTTGATTGACAGAATTAATAGAATTTAATTGGCAACTATTTTGGTATTTCATGTAAAAACATTTCATGGTTCCAGCTTCACAAATGTGAAGAATCACTGCTTTTCTTTTTTATTAATTAATGTGCTTTTAATCATATTGAGGTTTGGATTGACAGAACAAGCATTGTGAAGATGTTACTTTGGGCTCTCAGCAATTGTGACAACATTTCTCACTATTTTCAAAATTTTTTACAATTGATGGTAAATGGTCTGTATTTGTATAGCGCCTTTCTAGTTGCGACAAAGCGCTTTACACTACATAACATTCACACCTTCATACACTGACGAGCACAGGCTAAGATGCCAACTGCTCTTCAGAACAAAAATAAACATTCATTCACATTCACACACCGATGGTACAGTCATTGGGAGTTTAGTGGGGTTTAGTGTCTTGCCCAAGGACGCTGTGACATGCAGACCTGGGGGGAGCCGAGGATTGAACCAATGACCCTCAACTCATCCACGAATAGCTTGTTGGTGGACGAGCTGTTCAAAAGTGAATACCTGAGACCTAAAAGGTTTTGACATGTCAGTTGGAGAGTAAGCACGGAACTGAGCTGGTGTGTCCAGGTTGATTATTTATGTGTTAAACTAGCCCAAAGACTTCATTTCCTTCGGAGACTATTGAGATTATGTTAACCATTTTCAAGGCTGTGATGGAAAGCATTATAAGATATGGTTTGGCTGCCTGGTTCAGCTGCCTTTCTGTACAGTCTAAATCTAGACTCCTGAAAAATACAAAAAAAATGCCATGAAAGTGATGGGCATTAAGGACCTACAGCTACATTAGACAGGCTAACAAAATTTTAGATGATCCTTCACGTGTACTATTCTCTGACTATGAGCTGCTGCCATCAGGAAGATGATTTAGAGCTAGCAGATGCAGAAATAACCGCTTTAAACTTTCCATCCTGCCCACCTCTATTTCTTCTCTCAATAAACAAATCCTTCGTTGAGGGCAGGGGTCAGGTCTTAGGTCAATTTCTTTGATATTCTTATATGCCCACTCTGTTTGATATTGGATAGTAGCATTTTTTGCTTTTAAGCTTTACTTACTTTCAATAGTGATATTTATTACATAAATGTAAGTTTATATATTAACTTTATTCATTTTATCCTGTGATTTTATTGATTTATAAATGGTCATTTCTTCTGTTGTATTTATTGATGTATTCACTTTGCCGGTATGTCACTGTTTGGTGCTGACATGTCATGTCAGCAATGTGCCCAAGGAAAATTTCTCCTTAGAGACACTAAAGTTGATCTTATCATATCTTGTCTCACTGAAAGAGGTTGACAATGTCAAATTGAAGGATAAGAGATAAGAGCAGTTGAATGTCAGTTTATGCGTAAGTAGTAGTAGTAGTAGAAATGAGGAAAATAGTCAGAAAAAGGAAAGTGGAAGCCCATTATAACAGCTGATTATAATTACATGCATTTTTTTCAGTATAATTGTCATGCTTCTGTAATATCCTTGATAGGTCTGTTTAATTAGGGTCATTAAAGAGACTTGAACCTGTAATGTCTGGCACAAAACCTTTGCCACTTGCAGGGTTAATCCTTTCAAAAGACCAGGAGGGAGGAAAAAGAAATACTTCTATTACATCACACTTGGTGTGAAAGTGCTGCTTTCAATGCTGTTGTAGTGTAAGATAATTAGCAACCCTAAGTGGTCTTAACATTGGTGGAGTTCTTTCACTTAAAGCCAACCCTCAGTAACTGAAGTAGACTCCATATGCTGTTCAGCCATATGATTTGAACACTAACACATGTTCACAATAACGCCCAAGAGTCACAGACTCACATCGCTCCAGTGGAGAGCCTAGAGAGAACAGAATAGTTACCAAAACTGTTTTTATGTAAGACACAAAACAACATAAGAGAATCAGAAAAGTGGTTACCAGCTGCTTGTTTATTGCTAATTAGCTTAGTAACAGCAGAATCCCAAAATCTATGTCAGCCTGTTCATCCATACCGTTAATCACATTCTATTGAGTACTTAAACAATGCTACCTAAAAGATACCAAGGGATGTGCAGAATCCTTTCAATTAAACTGTGTGTATCGTTTACTCGCCTTACTCTACATTCTTTACCGCTGTTGCAGACTTGTGAATTGAAGAGTTTGCATGTTGCTGCTGCACATTTTAGTCCGCCATAAGAGATTGCTCCGTCAGATGCTCATCTGTCTGGCAGAGAATGTGCGAGGAATTTGTTTCAAGTGGTTATACACGCCCCAGAATGCTGGAAGTACAGAATGTGTGCATTTTATGAAGATGTGATTGCTGCCAGATGTTTGCCGCTTCCAGCTGCGGCTGTCAAAAGAGTATATGTTATCAATATTAATTAAGCTTAACGTGAGCAGATGAAACAACATCACATATTCATAGGTAAAATACAGCAAAACATTTCATTGTTTTGCAATGCAGACAGTTTTAATTGTTCCTCCTTAGAGAGACTGTCGGGCAATCTTTGAGAAAGAGATGCTATGTTGACTTCAACATCTTCCTCAGCTCTTCTGGCTTTAGCAACAGTACTACCATGTTTCCTAAGATATTTGGCAAATTCAAACTTAAAAAGCTCCCAGTACTTACAATAAAATCTTTCAGTACAAGCTTTTCCCCAATAAAGCAAAATGAGTTCCCTGACCTTACACTGAACTATTATGCTATTTAAAAAGGAGCTGTTCAGCTGGCTCTGCCAATATTAAAATCAGCTGACAACCTGATATTAATGCAAATTGCTTTATGGTCAGGAAGTGGAGTATGTACAATACTAGCAGTGATGCAGTCTTGATCTGCAGAGTTTGATATGAGCCAAAAATCTATTCTGGACCGTCTAGAATCTGTTTTGTTGCTCCATGTGTATGACCTGTTAGATGGGAACTTCTCTCTCCAAATATCAATAAGACCGAATTTGTCCATAAACTGCAATCATCTAGCTTTTAAGTTGTTTGTCTCACCAGGGAGCCATCTATCAAGAGCATTGTCTATTATAATATTAAAATCTCCTCCAATCAATAGAATCGGATAGGAAAATTTAGAAAGCCATTGACAGGGATAATTGTCTACGGACTCAATCAATAAGTCATTCTCATGTTTGGTGTTGTATCCATAAATATTTATAATAATGAATGGAACGTCATTGTGGCTGCACACTAGCCCTACAAAGTGGCCATTTGGATCATATGTTGAGTGTAAAAGTTTACTATCAAGCACATTTTTCATTATAGAAACACCAGCGGAATGTATAGAACCATGACAGAGCCAGAGATCATTGCCCCACTGAGACTTACAGAAATTAGTGAGGTTCTTTTCTGTACTTGTGTTCTTGTGGACTTGTGAAACGTCATCAGTCGCAGCCAAAGTACTGTTCCAATTCAAAAGTCCGCGTCTAGCCAAGTACAGTCAAATACGCGGATGTGTTCTCGCTCCGCCCATTTTACCGAGCCCGCATCGGTGGTGACTTGTGTGGACTTCGGATAGCCAGATATCCCAGAATGCATTTCGCCGCCAAAAAGCGGAAATGTCGGAGGAGAAAACTCACAACTGTAACTTATAATACTGCAGTTCTTGTGTCACATATAGTAGTTGTAAGAGTTTTTTATGCAGGAATATAGTTGTTTAAACTCCAAATATGTGGTTGATTTCTCACGAGAGAGCTGATTTAAAAAATTGCTACGATGTTTTCGGAGATGTGAGGTCCCGCCCGCTAACGGGCCCGGCTGTCATCAAGTCCGTTGCTGTTCCAATTGCTGAATGACTGACTGCGTGCTCCCGTTCCTAGGAGTTTGTACTCCCGAGCCGAACTTGCCAAGTCCTAGCTTTAAAGTACAGAAGTTTGAACATGGCGAACTTGGCATTGAGAAACAGCCCACGTTTTCAGAAAATTCAAGATGGCTACCTGATGCGAGGGAGACGAATTAACGGAGCATTTAACAAAAGTTTATTCCAATATTTATTCGCAGCGCTGTGAAAGAACTGTTTTTGTGTTCTTTAACTTATATTTTACAAACGTGTGTACTATGGCAGGACCGCTTCAGGATGTAGAGGCAGTTTGGTGCTTTACTGTTATGCAAACGTTAACGGACGTTAGCTCCAAAGTAACGTTGTGTCTGAGCTTTCGCCTGACAGTCGGCAGAGAATGCACTTTGGTCTTGTGAGTGAAAAAGTTTATCTAATTTTGGCTCTGTTGTCAGGTTACGTTTACAGAAAGGCTAACGTTAATTAGAAGTAAGCTAGCTCACATTGAGGTAAGGTTAACTTTGCACTGTTGTCATCTGCTGTCAGTCAGTTAACTGTGGAGACAGTCAACCTCTGCGTTTGTTTATAAGCTGTTCCTGAAATAGTGTTGATGCATGGCTAAAAGTTTAGTTTTATTAGCTGTGAACCTAATGATTCTCCTCAGCCCTTCTATTGCAGAAACTAGTTGCTTCGTCTGAAGTGGCTGTAACGTTAATATGTATTTGTAAAGGAGTATTTTTCCACTGTGGTAATGAAACCTTTTAACTGGTGAAGAATGCTCAGTTTTCATTGAAACTATTTTATCATTTGTTCATTTTGGAAGATGTTTGTGGTAACCTTACGTTGACATGAGTTGCATTATTATAGGGCTGAAACGATTTATCGATTAAATCAATAACATCGATTAATAAAATGCTGAAGAGAGGAAAGAGAGAGGAAATAGCGAGGGACAAAGAAGAAAGTGTCCAAAGTATCGGATTATTTCAAATTAAAGAAAACAACAACTCTGTAATGTTACCATCCGTCCACCTTAAAACAAAACTGATGTCGCCTCGGCAACCTGATCAGAAACCAGCTGGTGTTCTGCCAGTGGACCACAGACAAGGTAACAGTAACAGCAACTTTAGCATTTAACTGAAATCATGATTGATTGCTGAGTTGAAGGCTAGCCAAAGTAAGCCGCAGTCCTCAGCTGAAAATGTACACACGTGCGTTTGTTGGGCTGTGAGTTGTAACCTCACAGTCGTGTTAACTGGGTGTCGGGGAGCTGCACCTTTTAACTCCCCTCCAGCTCTCTCTGTAGCTCAGACAATCTGCTACCTGCAAGTGCTAATCCATCCTTCACCCAGAATCTTTGTCTTTATAATTGCCATCTTTATAACAAACAACAGCTGTTTCGTGTGCCGCCAAGCAAAAGTACTTCTTAAACGACGCATTGATGAATCGTTGAAATAATCTATTGAAGCTTCGAATACTAAAATCATCGTTAGCTGCAGCCCTACATTATTACACAAAAGAGTGTGTGTTATTTAGCATAGTCTCAGATATTAATGGGATGGACAAAATAACAGAAGCACCTGTCCATGCGATAACGTTACAAATTACCAGCAGCACAACTGCAGTTTCCAAGATGATCATACAGTCGAATCAACAACTCTCTGAAAGAGTTTCATCCAAAACTGAACATTATCATTGTTATGGAGGATTTATAGCAGGAATGTTGTATTACTGCATTACGTTTTAGTTAGATATAACTATTGAACTGGTAACTTACTCTTACAGACTAAATACATTTCTCACAACATTAAACTATTACAGTATCACATGTTTGTGAGAAGTGTTTACATGGCCATTATTTTATAAACTAATAAAAAGTTGGTGTTCATATATTGTGTGCCCATTAATGACTATAGAGAGTGCTGCTAAAGGGATTTCATCATGCCCATAATCACCTGACTTGCGTCAGTAAGTGAAATGATAAAATATAGTATTATAAAAAATCAGCTATTGATGATGTTCTTGTTGACTGGACTAATGGGAGTTCTTTGTGTTTTATCTGCTCCTGCAGGATTAAGTATTGAGTGACACAACAGCTATCCAAGGTATGTTTTCAATTTGCACATCACTGCATAAGAGTTAGTATATTTCTTTTCAATTATTCAAGATTATAGACTTCATGCATTTTATACTGCATAGATTTGAAAGACTTGAGTTAAGGTATTTAAAGGAACATACAAGCACCATTTGAACTTACTAGGATGCTTTCTTATTAAAAGAAAATTCCCTTAGTGGTAACAACATTAATCTACATACATTTATGTGTTTGTGTTTGTATCTCTGCAGGTGTTTTCTGAGTTCCATTGTCATCATTACTAATGTTGAAGCTATAGAGCCAATTCAATTGTGAGCTTGACACCACAGCTGATTGTCCTGTCCAGATGGAGGGCCTCACAGATGGGCAAGACGGCAGAGGCACTGCGGAGATCCTAGGATTTATGACCTCCAGGTAAGTGTAAGATTAATTTTGCCATAGCCACAATGTAGATCACATAATGTGTGGTCATGACAGATTAGGACATCTCTGAAATACAGTTATTCTGAATTTGTGATGATTATTACAGACAGAGAGAGATGTAGTGTAGGCCTCCTCCACACGCAGATCCATCCAGAAGTTGTTAACATGGAATCTGGGCTAAACAGGTTCAAAACGCGGGCTGTGTTTTTTTTGGCTATAAAACATACTGCTGACAAACCACGTGTCAGTGTTTGTCCCTGTATGATACAGCGAGAGAAAATCAGAAAGCTGTTGAGCTGTTGTGTGTGTGCGGGATTGAGGGTTGTGCGTTGTGTGTGTGTAAGAAACAGAAGTGTAGGTGCGTGTGCAAATATCAAAATCACCAAATCTAAAATCAAAAACCTACCTAGTGAATAACTAGAATACTGGGGTCCAGCCCTACTGCACTGGCTTCCAAATAACTTTTGTCATGTTGTAAGTTTTGTCTTATAGGTAGTTGCAGCTGGATGGATTTATTATTAGGGCCTGAGCATGAAACGTGTGAGGTCCCTATTGAAATTGAAGGGATTTTTTTTTTCTTCTGCAAAGTAACCTCAATTTTGGGGGCCTAAACATACTCAAACTCACCAAACTTTGCACATAACTTTGCGGTGAAAAATTTCATATTTTATGAGTTTCGCGTATGGGCGTGGCAAAATGGCTCGCTAGCGCCCCCTACAGAGCAGCCCCCGGACAAAGTTTCACTTACGTGTATGAAATTTCTGTGGTAGGTGTATCATGGCCAGATGTACAAGAAAGCCTCTTGGAGCGATGCCCGACACCCAACAGGAAGTCGGCCATTTTGGATTTAATGGTCATTTTTGGCGATTTACACACTCCGTACTTTAACGAACTCCTCCTAGGGATTTAGTCCGACCGACTTCAAATTTCTGCTGTTCCTTCTAAAGGCACTGATGATGAAAAGTTATTCAAACGGTTATTACCAGTCGACCAGCTTGCCCGGGGCGTGTCGTCAAAAATCCATGATTCGCCATGAAACAGGAAGTTCTTATAACTTCGGTATACATGCTCACATCTGCACCAAATTTGAAATGTATAATAAGAGTCCCGCCCTGAAATACATCCATATGCCAATTTTCACTCAAATTAGTAGCGCCACCTGCTGGCAACAGGAAATGACACGTTTTACGCTGTAATGTAGGTTGTTGTTTTCAGGTTGGACAAATCAACTTCATAAATGTCCCAGAAAACACATTGTTGTAAAACTTGTGAGTTTGCAGTTGGGTAGCGTGAGGGTAGAGTGGCGGCAAAGTTCCATGCTTCGCCACGACACAGGAGGTTGTTGTAACTTGACTGTACAAGGTCAGATCTGTACCAAATTTTACATGTTTAATAAGAGTCCTGCCCTGAACACATGTACATCCCACTATTCACTCACAGTCACAGTGCCACCAGCTGGCAACACGAAGCAGCCCCGTGGCACGTTTCACCTACATGTATGAAATTTCTGTGGCACATGTATCATGTCCAGACGTACCAAAAAGCCTCCTTGCCTTAATGTACTGAAAAAACATTTGTATAATGTCAATCTAGAAACAACATGATGTACACGTGAGACGCATTCTGGCCCTTCGTGCCCTCCCAGTGGACGTGCGAGAGGATGACTGATTTTTTCAAGACCCGCAATGTAAGTCCTCAGTATACTCACACACAATGTCAATATCAATGAAATGTACTATGGGAAACCAACGTTAATGCCTCTTCCAGCATTTGACAGACTGACAGACTTCACTCCGTAAAAAACTTGGTAGCCTATTACATTACAAATCGCCGTGGATATTTTACAATTAAGACCAGGTAAAGCAGCAGTCAACACACAGGGTGCAGATGTTGGTTTCGGTTATTTTGAAAGGCATGTTATTAACAAGCTGGCACGCAGCTCACCTGCTGCGGTGATAACTGATCGTGGGTAGGTTTGGACCGAGAGGTCCAAATCTAATTCATAGATTTTTTCTTCTAGTCTATCTCAATAAAATGATAAAATGTGATTTGTACAATAAAAGAGTTATTGGTGCTTTCAGTTTGTGGGGAGCACCAATGAAGCAATGCATTGACTTGCAACCTGTCTTTTAAAATTATCCTCATAATTGGATTGTTTGTATTTTACAGTGCAATGATGAACCAGATATATCTGACACGCCTGTGGCTCTCCTCACTGGTCACTGATGACGCCCCTGCTGCGGTCCACTTCAACCCTGAGAGCGTTTCTGTTGTAATTGAATAGGAAATTGTGATTGACTATCCAAAGAAACTAATTTACACATTAAGCTTTGTTCAGCAAATAATAATGTCTTGATGATAGCAAACCACTGAAGCTGTGCCTAAAAGTACTTGTTGAAAGAAGTTTGAATGCACTCATGTACATAAACATTCTTTCTTTCAAATGTTGTTTATGTTTCAATCTGTCCTAAAAAGATGTGGGAAATAGGCAAAAATATTGAATTGTACTTTTAATTTGACATGTTTTTTGTTTTTTTTAAGTTCAATCAGTTGCCAGAAATATTTTAAGTTCTGGGGTAAATTATTTGAGTATGTGGAAATCAATGTTTTTGAGTTAGTAGTAATTGAAGATATTGAACAAGAAACTAATAAATATCAAGTTTATTGAACATGAAACACTGGGTTTTCACTGTCAAATGAATATTTTAGAGTTGCATTAACTATAAATATTTGAGTTATGTTAATCAGTAATTTTATCTAACAGTAATCAAAAAGTATATGTAACCAAACTCCAAATATTTAAGTTCTGGAAACTTTTGACTTTTGAGTTTATAAACTCAAAAAAATTGTGGCAACTGATTGCCTTAATTTTTTTGAGTACCACTTACTTATGGAGGATTGATCCTGAGATACAGAAATAAACATCCGATTAAATGCACAAAAAAATAAAGTAAATAAATGTAGGCAGTAATTAAATTATATAAGGAGACATAAATGTATCTATTTTAATTAGCTTCTTTACTTATTCACCTTTGTAATAATTACCTTATTTATTTACTGTCTGTTATAATCTTCAACTTTATTTATTAATTACTTCTTTTTTAAATGTATTTATTTATGTGTGTTTTAATATTTTTGTCTGTTTTATTCTTCCGTCGCATTTTCTACCCTATTTATTTCCCCAATGGTATTTATTTCTGCCTGTCCTTTTTACATTTCTCTATGCATTTCTGCCTCATTATGCAAATGAGGAGGGGCTGTGTCTCAAGGGGTGAACTTCTCTCCTATTGGTGGACCAGTCAGACGGGAGAGCTCTAGGCCTACTCTACCTGCACACATCAACAAGCTTGCTCCTCACACAGTCAGATGGCTTCCATCAGTGCGCTGAAGTGTTTACTACCAGCCATGTCTTCCTTCTGTTTGTTGACACTTTGCACTTTAGCAACATAGCCCCATGTCAACTCGTGGACAAACTTGTAGTTGGGAGTAGGTGCAGAGCGTAATAGAAGTTTGGTCTGATGACCATATTAGGGCCCAACATTCGAAAACACTCAAGAACAGCGAAATCTTCGCATGGTTTAGCAAACAGCTCAGGGAAAGAGTAGTTCGTTCAAAGACACATCTGGCCAGTGAGTGAATGTTGTCGCGTGACTTTTGTTGCTGCATTTTGGTTTGTTTAAAAAAAAAAAAAAGAAAAAGTAAAAAGAACTGTCTGAAACGGCTGAAGAATGCTAGAGTGTATAATTTTTTGCCCTTGGACCCAATGAACCGAATTACAGATGTGAAACCCTACTTAGATACTTAATGGCAGAATGAGTAGGATTTCGGTTTCAATGTCTGTTGCTGTTGGGAGCTAGAGAGTGAATGAATAGATGGAGGGGTGTCAGAGAAATAAAACATTATTGTCTGATTGTTTCACAGCAGTTACATTATAAAGCACAAAAAAACACAGCCACGCCTCCACACAACCCTGCGGGAAGGTGCTGCACTGTCAGATTTTGTGTCTGTTGGTGGCCTCTGGCTCTGCCTGGCCCTCAATCTGACCCACAGACCTGCAGCTCTACATCCATGACACAGACAGAGAGCAGAGACCCCTGTTATTGGCTGAGCACCACATACCCACGGCCTAAAAGTTGAAGCCCAGAAATTCCCTGAACACACCAAAATAATAAAATAATAAAAACTATAAAATAAAGGCAGAGGGCATGGTCTCTGCAGATACAGACACCGCCACACGCTTCTAGTCTGTCATAAGTGATGATTGAGAGGGATTATTTTTGTATGAGTCTGTACATTGTTTTTTAGGTAAATCCTACCCATTCTGCCTTTAAGCTTTCTCTACTGTTGACTTTGAGGAGTTATTCCTTATTCTGGACTTCTATAATGGATTTTACAGTAACTAAAGCAATTTAATTAATACGTGTTTTCTCATTTTGAGTAGCAGCCGTAATGTTCCAACTATCAAAACTGCCAAAATCAGAGTTAATTACAGCACAAATTGTTGATAACTCCCTCATGTGTAATTATTGAGGCGTTTGTCTTTAGAAAATGAGAGGCTTTAGAGCATAATGTGGTTTCAGAGGAGGGCACATGGTGGGAAATAGAAGTTTAACTTTTTTTTTCTGAACTGCACAACTGTAGAGTAATGGTTCCCAACATTATTTGACGTATGCCCACGAAAGCCCTGTCAGATGGACCATACAATTAATGTTAGTTTGGTTAAGTTGGCATTTGTACTACACTCACAGTGGCAGAAGCTGGATGTTTCAACCATCTATCCATTGCTTTTAGTTCCCTATGTTTTATCCTATTTTTCCCTCCCTGGAGTTTCTGCCTGTCACCTCCTGGATCAATTATAAGATCACTGGTGACTCCTCTACACGCCTGAGGATCATTATACAATTCAACCCTGCAGTATTTAAACCCCGGGTCTGCACTTCATTCTTCCTCATATTGGCCATCCACTTTACGTTGTGGTCTTGAACTTGTTTAATCTTGTTACCTGATGATTTGCCTTTTTTTGCTTAAAGGTTTTGGTCTGAGACAGAAGGAACGCAGTCTGTCAGCATTGCTTAGTGTTTTAGCCTGTTTTTCCGCCACTTGCCTGCCTCATGCCACCTGCCTGCTCGCTCACAGCGACTGCCAGCAGGATTCACTCTTTTGCACATTTTTGTTGAAGGTGTTAATAATTCTACTGTGATCTCCCTTTACCCTTGCAATAGGGTCCAGAAGAATAATAGAACCTAACATCTAACTATTTCAACCATTTATCCATCCATTGCTTTTATCTAGCTATTTCAATTGTTTATCCGTTGAGCGCTTGTGCGGTGAAACCCTTACAAATAGTTCAGAATGCAGCAGCGCGTCTGGTTTTTGATCAGCCCAAAAGGACTCCTGTCACTCCATTACTCAGTGACCTCCACTGGCTCCCCGTGGCCTCCAGAATCAAATTCAAGTCACTAATGCTGCATACAGAGTAACTACTGGGTCTGCACCCATCTATCCCAGTCCTGGCTGTTCTCATCTGTGACACCACGATGGTAGAACGAGCTACCACACGCCATCAGAGCAGGGGCGTCCCTCTCTAACTTCAAGAAGCTCTTGAAAACACATCTCTTCCGAGAACACTTCCTCTTATAACACCTCTAACTCCTAACCTCTAACATGCACTTCCTTGGCTCTTCTTCTTCTATCCCCTACAATTATCTAGTATTGATTGATTGCACTTTTTTGTTTTGATTGCACTTTTTGTTAACTCTTCCTTCCCTAGGTATTTACCCCATTGATGTGATATGCACTATGAGCTCTTACTAGTATTTATTGCTGCTCTTACTAGTATGTATTGTCAGTTGTAGATCTGTATTTGATGCTCTGTTGATGCTTGTATGTTGTTCCTCAAATGTAAGTTTCTTTGGATAAAAGCGTCTGCCAAATGAGTAAATGTAAATGTAATCCGTTACTTTTAGCTAACTTGTCTGCTCACTTGCGAACTACTTTACACATACCATCAATCACAACATAGGTCTGTGTTACACTTGACTCAGTGTGGATATAAATGTAAATGTGAATGTAAATTCTGTTTTTTCAAATGCGTGGAGCTACTCCACAATCCTTCCACATACCCCTGCAGTTACCTCCTGGGGTACAAGTACCCCTGATTGGGAATCGTTGCTTTAGAGGCTGCACAGATAAACTGAAATTGAAATAGCTAGAGAAAAGCAATGGATGGATAAATGGTTTCATGAGAAGAAGACCCAATTTATTAAATAACACTAAGATAAAAACATGATCACAGATTTGTTCATTAGAAAGATACTTTTGAAATCCAAGTCATTTTTAAAAGTCAAAACAAGGTATAATGAATAATGCAATGAGTTTTATTGAGATGTGTAAATTTTACACTGGCTGACACACTGAATATTAACTAATCAGTGCAATTAGAATTAGGAATATCCATCTTTGAATAATCTGTGTAAATTCTGTTTACTGAGTTTTAACAAATGTCTTTATCATTTGGAGAAAAATCCTATAAGATTGTATAGTATATAATATTGATAGTCCCTCAGGTGATTTCATCACGAAGGGCAAGTATGCCTGTGCATTATCATCTTCAGGCTACTGGATCTGGACTGTTTCCATTTAAATTATGACTGCCCTCTTATTTCACATATGCTGTCACCGCAGGCAAACACCACAAACCTATATTTCCCAGTATCTACTAAATCTTTGCAGACATGCCTGTTCTGCCATACCTGTCTCCATGATAGTATACAGTATAATGACCTAGAGAACTTTTCATAAGAAAGTTACAAAAGTGCTTAACAATTGAGAAAGATAAAGAACTGACTGGATAAAATGCAAGAGGATTAATCCAACTTTTCAGCAATAAATTAATTCATGCAGTGAACAGACGTAAGACAAGTAGAATAACAATAAGCACAAATTCAGTAATATTGAAGATGAATATAAATAAAATAAAATAAAAAGGGATATGAAAGTGATATGAAAGATGAGATTTAAAAGACGATTTTGACTCTGCCAGACAAGTTGGCTTACAAATAATCAGTAAAACCTTGAAATCAATTATAATATTGTGTAGATATCCTTCAACATGGTAGATATATCCTTTTATTAGTTTTAGTTGCTTGGTCAGGTTACCAAAGATAGCAGGGAAAAGAGAGAAAGACATTTAATCTTCTATTTCTCAATGAAATTCGGGATAGGTGGCTGATGATGGACATTTTCATTTTTAAAGACAAATATATTATAAAGTGGATGGATAGGCCAATTTGGCAAAAACTCAGATCTATAAACAAGCATTTATTTTTCTCATTTCAAACACAGGATTGCTTTTAACATCCAATCCTTAATGCTTGTGTTAAGTTAAGACCGTTAAGTAGCTTCATTAAGCCTTACTGACAAATGCAGCTAGTCATAGTCAACATATAGTGAAAGCTGATAATATGTAACCTAATTAATTAAGTTAATTAATTAAGTGCATACATAGGGAATAATATTGGTGGGAATTGAACCTTTCACCACACTGAAATACAAACAGTCTCAAGACAGTATAACCTGCAAATGCTTCATTGAAGCTTAAGTAGCAATTACAATGAGTACTTCTGCTAGTGATACAAACCAGGTTAAATACTGATTTATTTCCAACTCTTTTTGAGAGTTGAGTTGACTCAGTCCTTCTCTGGAAATGATCCGGCTGTCTGTAGAAAAGAGAGAGAGTAAAAGGGGAGACCAAACATGGCAGTACTGGGAAAAACTGTGGAAAAGAATTTAAAAGACAGAGATGTCGACAACAGAGCGCAACTTGAGGTTCATAGATTTGTTTTGGTATTATACTATATGTGGGAAATGTGTTTATTTGTTCAGCCCTAAACCGATTTAGAGTGTCGTACTCAAGCTGAGAGTGTGTTGCTGAAGTACAGAGGGATGAGAAAAGGCTGTGTTTGGCCCATACATCTTTAATCTGCCTGGCAGAGTTTACCACTTTTTATTTGGATATTCTACACTCCTTTCAAGGGAACAAATCTTTTTTTTTCTTCATGGGGGAATTGATTCCCGTTTTTTTTCAATCAAAGGTTGAAGAAACAAACCATTTGGGAAACAAGATGCAGAATCTGCAGCCATGCAGATGTTCTAAAGCCTAGTTCACACATGATTTTAAGCCCAATTTGCTGGTCGGTGAGCTTGGCGACCGTCAGGCTGTGTCAGGGATAAATCAGCGATCGATCAGCGGTTACCAGTGGTTATGTGTGAACTACTCAAGGACGCATCAAAACGCCTCCCCGACGCATGCCATATATCTGGAGGAGTCGGCCAACTCAACATCCACATCCAACCAATGAGAGCAGGCAGCTGGCAGAACAGGCAACTACTTTTTTACTCGCCTCCAGCTCTCTCTGTAGCTCAGACGATCCCTACTACCTGCGTGTGCTAATCCATTCTTTCACCCATATTTGTCTTTATAATTGCTATCTTTATAATAACAAACAACAGCTGTTTCATGTGTAGGTTCGCGTCATTTCCCGTTTCACATTTCACATGTGTTTTCTTCACAAAAGGTGGTTTGGAGAACAGCGTTGGGTGATACAGCCGCTGTCAGCTCGCGTAGTGTGTGACCCCCTGTCACCGATCAGTCACGTAGTGTGAATGCCACAACGATTTCAAGTCTCCCGTCACAAGACGGCAAGTTGTGTACTGTGAACAGCCTTAAGGGTGAGGCTGTATTTAGACACAGTGCTTTGAGCTAAATGCTAATGTCAACATGCTTAGATTGGCAGTGGCAAACATGCTGATGTTTAGCATGTCAAAACCACCTTTTTGTAGATTTAATTTATTTTGTTTTTATTAGATAACTTTTTTCTTTTTAGCCATTTTTGCGAGAGAGAGAGAGAGGATGACATGCAGCAAAGGCAGCAATCTAGGGCTGCTGCTACGCACTAAACCAGGTGAGCTACCAGGGCGCCTTTGGATTTCACTTAGCAAACATTACAATTTTGTTGCATGTATGGTATTTTATTGCAAAAACAACAAGATACACATTTATTATTTTATATCCATATACACAGAATAATTTCTATGTGGTTGTAGCTGTTTTAGCTAAATAATATTTCGTGCCATTTTTAATGCTTATATAACTGTGAAATATTAGGACATTATACTTGTCACACCTCTTTTAGGGTGTCACATGCTGCTAAATAGCATTCAGTGTAATATGACACACCTACCATTGCGATTACACTGTTATTTAGAGTTGGCGCCCAGGTTGTATTTCTGTTGTGTTCTCTACCTTCTGTGTATTAAATCCCATTCTGCTCACAGCGCTTCTCTGATTTACTTAAAGATACAGCGGGTGTTACTCACGAGCTCCATCTTCGTGGCCTCAGGCGGACATCGGCCAGCTACAAACAAGCCAAACTGGCCTACAACTCGATTTAACCCTGGCACTCAATTTCACAATCACCTAATATGTGGAGTCAGGTGATGACGGGGAGCTCAATCTTGTGAAGCTACACACTTAATGGTACATTTCACTGTCGGCAAACATGCTAGCGGTGCAGCAAGGGTGACTTCGGGCGAGAGAGAAAGTGATTAGAGAGGTCGTGGAGAAGTCAGAAAAGACAACATGGGGTAACAAAGGGCAAAGAACAGAGTGTGAATGTGTTGATGGTGTCTTTGGACCTTTAAGTGTGAAATTTGCCATCAATGCTGTAGTTTAACTACTGAAATTAAAGACACAAATGTACACAACACAGCTGTGCATGTATGTCATGTACCAGTTTAACACAGAATATTAATATTATATAAATAATATTTCTCATTATGGAATCCTGTACTCTGTCTCATCCTGATCCCAGATAAACTTCTGTTGCATGCACACAGTGTTACTGTGCTGAAGCGCCCCATTGAAGGAGGCTGCTGTGCAACAGCCACCTTTTTAAATATGCGGAATGCTTTCAATTAAAGCGTGCTTTAGAGCTGCCTAAGTGGGATTTATGCTGCCGGGCTTCATCAGTGTGTGTGTATGCTCTCCGGGACGGATTAAGGCCCAATGCACAGTTTTAATCTCTGATACAGATTATCACTCGGGTTTCTACGAAAGGCTTCACTACTGTCAGATACAGTATCAGTGGTAGTGGATGTCCGTTACATTCAGGGTTCTACATGCTTACCTTTAATTCGTGGCCAGTGCTTATAACATCCAAACATGTGGATTATTTCTCTACCATTTCTGTCTAACAATCCCTCCTGCTTCTTTCTTTTCTTCTACCAAACACCTAGATGTGAGAAAGACCGGAAAGGAGTGAAAGAGATGAGACGTCATGAAACCCGACACTTATTTAACTCTTATTAACACGTCCTTGTTAACAACTTCTTGCAACAGCTACAGGAGGAGATTTTCACACATTTACACACTTGCAGCGGGGAGCTGCGCACCATGACCAGCCACTTGCCTATTGAGTCTTGAACTGACTTTACCTGTACCAAAATTTTTCCTCACTTGCATGCATATTATTTTGTTGGTTGTTTTGCACCAGGCTTTTATAACTGTTCTTATATTGTATCCATGTTCTTGTAGCTGCCGTTCTTTATTTCCGCATTCTGTCTGTGCTCTGCCTTGCTCAAAGACACGTCAACCATAGTTGCTAAGCTACTACAGAGTATTATTCATTCCCTCCACCTGCCCAGGTTTCCCTAGCCACTCCAGGGCTTCAGAGCAGCAATTGTCCTGTCACCAGGCCACTTTTCCAACCATTAGGCTCCCAAGTCACGGTCTATTTCCTGACTGCGTATAGAGATTTGCTGGTTGGATGGAAGTGTACTCAACAGGCTTTCAGTGCAGGCTGACCTACTGGCTTCCATAGCATGAGCAGAAAGCTTAGCTAATAGTCTGTTTGCCAAGCCAAAGCTTGGATAACACATTTAGTGATTGCTATATTATTGATTATTTTTCATTTTAGTGCATTATTGTTTTATGTAGTTTCTCTGTGAAGCATTGCTAAAGTAGTTTTTGTAGATGATTCTTTTTTAAATTTTTAATACAGAAGTTATTTGTAACAGATTTATTTTGCATGTTAGCATGCTGATGTTAACATTTAGCTCAAAGCATTACTGTGTCTAAGGTTATCAGAATTGATCTCTGTCTATATTGAAGCGACTGAAAACGCACATGTAGTGGGCATTCACGTACACTGTGCATGTGTGTGCCGGTGTAAAACAGGAAGCAGATTGTCTACTCCGCACCTGCAGAAGATTCAGCGAAAGAAGAAAGTACAGATGAACAAAGAATAGCAATGGTAAATAAGTGTGAATGTAGCGGAGTACAGCCTTGCAGAGCTGTGAGCATGGCCGTAGACCGTAATATTTAGTCCACTCTTAAATACTCCGCCCATAGATCATCTACAAAACACATGCAGCTAAAAACATTTCAAGAATATATTTTTTGAAGTTAGTTGTCGCCAAGATTGCAATTTTGTACTATTCAGTGCAGATTATAATGCTGTTAACACAGGATAAGAGCAGGTTTGATTACATGTACAGTGTATGCATGTGGAACTGCATGCAACACAGATTTTAACATGAGCACAGACACTTACGTACATGACATGTTTTTATTCCACCCACATCCCTTCTCTTACTCCTACACACACACACACACACACACACACACACACACACCCTCACAGGTTTGTCATCATAGCGCGGTTGGAGTCTGTTTCATTTCAATCCATCAAATGAACTGTTCAAAAGCATTTAACCATTAAAAATATTGGCAAATCCGCCGACAAATCACTGAAAATGAATTTTACCCCTCCCAGGTAGTCTGAGGCAGCCCTCCTTATCTGCAGTGTAAATGCACACAGTGGGTCGCTTTAGCCTATATATGTGTACATGACGCACATGGGTAGTAATAATCTGTCAACTATCATCACTATCAGCTATGTTGCTGTCGAATCCCTCTGGGATCACATACACACTCACACGTGCACGTACACTCAAAGGCACGAGAGATGAGCGACACAGCTGCTCGGGAGAGACAGCGAAGGCTGGGGATTACTAAGGGTTACCCACTGTGAGTGTGTGTGTGTGTGTGTGTGTGTGTGCGTTCTTGTGGCTCCATCTGTATGAGGACCAAATGTCCTCACAAGAAGAGCGATTTAGAGTTTGTCAATTTTGCTAGCCCTGGCCCCTCTTTCTTTCTCTCTCTCTGCAAGTGTATGTGTGTGTGTGTGTGTGTGTGTGTGTGTGTGTGTGTGTGAAAGACCTTGACCTGTTAGTGTAATGTGCATTCTCCCGCCTCATCTCTAGCCATCCATCAGTGATATGTACTGCATAGCCCTTCAGATAAACACCTGATGAGATGAAATATTGATTTCCCTACTTCTCTCTCTCTCTGTCTCTCTCTTTCTCAAACACTCACGCAAACACCTACACAGTGTTCCCTCCCACCTAATAAAACTCTAACCTCACAGCCGATGTCACAGCTTCTGTGTACTCTGGAGTCATAGAGTATGCTGTTAAAATGATTTGCGTGTGGTGACTGCAGTAATTCATCACTGGTTTCTATATGTTTTACAAATTTCACATAGAATAGAAATTGAAAGAGGCATTTATCCTAAGGAATGTTGTGGTTTGACTATACTTTAAGCACTACTGGGAAACAGGTGCTAATGTATTTACCACAAAACTTTATGAATTAAGTGCTGGTGAATCAACGGGCTCACAGAATTTGGACTTGGAAAAGGCTTTTGAATGTGCTGCCCAACACATCCTGTGGGAGTACAGACTCCAAGTGTCACTAATGCAAGCCATTTGTTGAGTTGAGTCTCCTTGACACAAAGGCAAAGTACATTTAAGGTGGACAACAGAGTCACCTTAAGCTTACCATTCTCTTTTCTCTTTGTGACATTCAAAGCATATAAAAGGTGCAGCTGAGGTCTGGAGAGAGTCCAGTTCACTGACATTGGAGTGTTATCTGCTCTTTGCTGATGACGCTCTCCTCCTGGCTTCAATGAACCATGATCACTGATGTGTGTGGGGGAATTTTCCTTAGGGGGCTCAGTGTGGGTAAAGGGTGAGGTATGGGTCATATACATGTCACGTTCAGGTCACTTGCAGACATAGTAGTAGAACGACATCTGTCTCCCTGGCAATAGGTCTTGCCACTGTCTCTCTCTGTATGTGCATGGCGACGGCTGGGTAGATTAATGAGCCATTGTCTAAGCAGCCGGGGACCGGAGATATGGTGTATGCTTCAATCTTAGATGTTTACAGACTGACTGTTTCCGCTTAGAATGTAATACATGAGACGTAATCACAACAAGACTATTTATTTGGGGTGGGGGTATTTTGGCAATAGGGGAGGGAGATACAACCTTTAAATTTGATTATCCGGAAAGTTATCTGGATAATAAATAATCCGATCTTGCTTTTGTGTTTACCTCTGGAATTTTTAATGCATTCTCGTTATCCACACTGAGATCGGCTTTCTGTCCTCCAGAGCACTACCTGCATGTGAATAATTTTAGGTGGGGGCAAATCCACCCCATAGTCCCTTAAGAAAATCACATAGTTTTGTGAGTTGTTCAGCTAAGGGAAACTTTATAAAGTTTGTGAAATGCTGCCTATGACAAATTCTTAATTATTAGTCCCTCTTGTAAATTCAGCAAACATAACACATGAAGTTATTCCTTTCTTTTTAAAAAGTAGATAGTGTCAGTTTGTCCCTGTGTGTTGCAGTACCGGCGAGTAAGCTACTCTGTAACTAAATAAATTAAATGCCAGCAGATCAGTTGCAGAGATGAATGCAACACACACCACCTCACACACAGAGTTATTTCTTACTGTATATCCTTCATTTCCCACCTGTATTGCTGTATTTTTTTTTACACAGTTCTGTTGAATAACACATCTTTTGGCTTGTTCATGGCACAGAAAAGATGCATTATCAGTCATTAGAGGTGCATCTCTTTCAGCCTTCTTGCTTCGCTTGCTATATTTTATATTAGCTAAAAACAAATGTTGTGCAGGATGCCAGCACTTTTTAGATTGTTGTGTACGTCTGTGGTTTACACACTGACGTTAGATCTGAACATAATGCAACCTCCAGATGTGGTCAGACAGATCCCATCACATTCTAACACATTTACACCTTCCACTGTGAGGGGAACCGTCAGGGCCTATTATAATCAAAAAAGTGATCAGTTTTAATTTTAACAGCTACCATGCCAACTAATATTATTCTGACCGCTGCTGTCACTGTGAAACCGGTCATTAATATACACATCATTAATAAGCACGTATCGCCAATGTTGTGTGTGTGTGTGTAGGTTTATTACATTTTGTTGGGTTTGTGTGGTTGGAGGGATGGCTGCATGCACCCACATTTGGCTGTGTGCACACACAGCTTGTGTGATGATGCGATTATCTGTAAGGAGGATTTGCATGTTGCTCAAGAAATGAGCTGTTTGTTTTGGTGATAACTCTCACTCCCTCCATGCTGTTTGCTCGTTGCATTGGATGGACTAAGTTAAGGTCTTATTTTTGCTTCATCATCATTATCATTGTCACAATAACTTTTGCAGTAGCCTAATAAAGGAGAGGACACAGAGACACAAAGTTGGGCTGGTAGTTTTCTGTTAGCTCCCTGTGCCGCGCTCTTTGTAGGTGTTCTGCACAGAGTGATACATGACATGCTGGTTGATCACCCAGCTGGCCTGGCAGTACCTGGGACTCAGCTCGTAAGAGCTGGAGGGAGTTGCTGGGGGGAAACATCAGCCTGCTGCTAATTTCACCACAACCAGGCTAAATGGCAGCTAGAAACTGGATGGAAAGGATTCATCATTTGATCTCATTTTATACGTGCATCAACAAGACTAAGAGTTTACAGCCATGCTAGCAGCTCTGCAAGGTTGTACCCTGGTACAGTGGTGCTTTGCCCTAAATGCCAAACATCAGAAGGCTAACAAGCTCGCAAACATTATACATAGCATTCCAATGCTATGTATAATGTTTGCAATGGTCATCATTTTAGTTTAGATGCTAACATTTGCGAATTAGCACCAAGCAAAAAGTACAGCTGAGGCGGAAGGGAATTTCATTAGTTTGGCAAGAATTTGCTCATCAAGTATTGGACAAATAAAATCCATTTGTAAATGCATACAAAGATGTTGAGGTATTTGCGTCAGGACCAAAGTATATGTGCCGCTATAAATGCCGCGATCAGCTGTACAACAGCATTAGAGACTACGGGTTAACACCACTCTGACCAGCCAGCTTACCACCGATTGCTGAACTATACTATATGTTATACTGTGTTACTACAATTTACCTTATACTACATCTCATATCCCATATATAGAGCACCGTTATATCATATTTGCATTATATTTCTATTATATCTCTATATTGTTAAACACTGAGTACCATTACTTAATCATATCATATATTAGTCTGAAGAACACTATTTAAATAGACTTGCTGACTCTGCCTCTATTAACCACACCACTATCACTTCACCTTGTAATTTTGTCTCCAAATGCTCTTGTATAGTTTCCATTTTTTATATTATTCTTATTTTAGTTTTATATATATCTCATTTATTTCTTTTCACTTTCTCTGTTCAGCCGTGCTTATTTCTGTCCTTGTGCAGCATGGCCTAAAATTCCCAGTTGTTTCTTTTGGTTCTACAGGCGAGAACAATGTTTGGCTTTAAAGTCCATTATGGATCACATATTATTGGTTCTAGTGGTTGCTAATTAATTTACAGTCCACTGTTTATCAAAACTGCTGGACGTTTCAGTGTTCAGTGTCTCTTTGTCCTTGAAGGTTTAAAACTCGGCAGAATGTCAGTTGGACGGTGGTCCTGGCTTGTGGTAGAAAAATTATGAAATTCTTGCGTGAACCAACTTTTAAAGAAACCTGGTTTAGATCCCTCCCTCCCACATAATTTTAGACCAATTTCAAAACTGCCTTTTATTGCAAAGATTCTAGAAAGAATTGGGTCCAAACAGCTGCTCACTGTACTGGAAAATAACAAATTATTTGAAAAGTTTCAGTCTGGTTTTAGGAAGTACCACAGCACTGAGACTGCCTTGCTTAAAGTCACCAATGACCTTTTAATGTCTGCTGATGAAGGCATGTGCTCAGTCCTTGTACTCCTGGACCTTAGTGCTGCTTTTGACACCATTGATCACAACATCATGTTAGACAGACTGAGGCACTGGGTGGGGATCTCTGGTACTGCCCTAGAATGGTTTTCATCCTACCTGTCAAATAGGAAGTTTTGTGTGTCTGTAAACAACTATGTCTCTTCGTTCTGTCCAGTTAAATATGGTGTGCCTCAGGGGTCGGTCTTAGGACCCATTTTGTTTTCCTTGTATCTGCTTCCCCTTGGACATATTATCCATAAACATGGCATTTCTTT
>NC_060150.1:7937094-7943716 GCF_021292245.1 Micropterus dolomieu
CAGAACTCAGCTGCCAGGCTTTTAACCAGAACAAAGAAATATGACCACATTACTCCTATTTTAGCTTCATTACACTGGCTCCCAGTATGTTTTAGAATTGACTTTAAAATTCTATTGATCACTTTTAAAGCTCTTCATGGCCTCTCGCCTTGTTATATTTCTGACCTTTTAGTCCCATACGCACCAGCACGTACCTTGAGATCCTCGGGCAGAGGTCTGCTGTCTGTTCCAGAGTCTCGACTGAAAACTAAAGGGGACAGAGCGTTTGCTGTCAGGGCCTCGAGGCTCTGGAACAGCCTGCCCGAGGAAATCAGGTCAGCTGAGTCAGTGAACTCTTTTAAGTCCCTTCTTAAAATATACTTTTATAGGAGAGCATTTCCCGATCTTATTTGACTTTATTTTATCCCTTTTATTTTATTGTATTTTACTAATTTTATATTAATTTTTCATGCTCTTATCTTGTTTTTTTTTTTGTATTATTCTTTACACTTGTTAAAGCACTTTGTAACTTGTTTTTGAAAAGTGCTCTACAAATAAGGATTATTATTATTATTATTATTATTCTGGGCTTGAATTCACCAATATGTTGATAAGTCAATAAATAGCACCAATACTGTACTGTGCAAACATTTTAGGCATGGAAAAATCACTGTAAAGTAAGAATTCTTTCAAAAATAGACATGCTAATATAATAAAGTTTATAATATAATAAAGTAAATAACAGGAGAAAATCTAAATCAAATGAATATTTGGTGTGACCATCCTTTGCCTTCAACCACCACTTCTGGGTACGCTTGCACATAGTTTTTTGAAGGAACTCGGCAGGTAGGTTGCCTAAAACTTTTGCACAGTACTGAACATCCAGATTCCCATGGGAGCAGTTAACTAGCCTGAATCAACTATGCTGAAAATGACCCAAACGATACAACATAACTGTTATGTTTTAGCAAGTATATATGATCATTTAATCATATGCATACCTATAGATATAGTGTGTATGTAGTATTCATGTACACAAATATTACACTGCAGCAGAGAGATTTCATTTCAAGCAATCTCTTAAAGAATAAGCCTATGACTTAATTGTTTCCACCATATATTTTTTAACAGATTTTAAATTAAATTTCGACCACATGGAGGCAGCGGAAAGTTTTTAAGCCATTTAAGTTGAAATGGCTTTAAATGTAAATGTGCTTATTTACACATCCAGCAGATACGGAGCAAAATAAGCATGCATTTGGAGTCGTGAGTGTATACAGTACATTCTGAAAACATCTACCTGCTGTGTCTGGAAATGACACCGCTGAGAGCGCTGACAGTGAACCAAAACAGTAAAGTTATGGCCATAAAAAAAACAAAACAATGAGCTGATGCTAAAATGTTCTGTAGAACTGAGGGGAACTGCTGAGTTGGACGATAATTCTTCTGCGTTCATCTCTATGAAAAAATTTATTCAAAATCATTGTGTCATTTGATCTGTTGTTAATACAAAAAAAACTGATTAGCAGCTTTAAACCCCATTGCTATGTCCTCAGCTGTGATTTAAACTGCACCTGTGGTTTAGTCTAAAACGGAGTGTAATGCAGACATGAGCTTGAATGCCATTGGAAGTCCCTGTGTCAGAGATTTAACTTAAATCTGATGTAACTGAGATTTAAGGTAAGTAATGTTTAGTAAATTGAGCTTAACGTGTTCCAAACTGCTAAACTAGTTAGATGGTAACCAGCTTAGCTGCTAACAGACTATATTGTTTTAAGGAGAAACCCTACTAAACCCTACTAAAGAATCTACAGGGTACATTTCAGTTACACTTTACTGGTAGATGAGATGCAAAGCCCAGTCTTGCCCATACACCGCCAACATCCTCCTTATAACTTTGCAGTCAAAACGTAATGCTACTTTTTGATTTGATACTCTGGTCATTTTGAGCTGCTTGAACAAACAAGTGCTGCCGATTGTCTGGTGAGGACCCTGTCAGCTATCAGGATCAAGGAGAGAGTGACCCTCTCCTTTACCCGAACAACCACAATCAAGAAACCCTTGATCAGAACACATAAACCCTGCTCTGTCACAAGCTTTTGAAGGATTCTGTAGAAATATATAAGTGTGCAAACCCTAACAAACCCTTTACCTGGATAAATATAAAGTTTAAATGAATGTAGACTTGAAGAAGTGTGGGATGCTGTTTGCAGTGTGAGCTCTCCAAGGTGTTACTTTGTGACACCAATAAGGCAGACTGTTGTTCTGTAATGAGCTGAGAAACTGCATCCCACTCTTTGGTTCTCTGGTGGATGCAGTGGAACAGGCCTCGTGCTATTTTTGACAAAAACTGAAAATACATGTTCGTTCTGCTGAGGGAGGAAAGGACAGGATGACAGGGTAGCCGGACAATGTGCTCTGGCACCGGGTCAGCTGACAAGCTCATGTTTTCTTAGATAACATTTCCTGTTAACATTTTATTTATTTCCATGCAGATGTTCCATACATGTCAAATAGAGTCGCCTGTTGTTTACTGTCTTGTATTTTCAATAATGCATTATTGTTTGGAGAGTTTAGCCGCACCTAGTCAATTATCTTCATGTGTACTTGACAGCGATCGCATGGTGAGTACGTTTATGTACCACAGTACCATTATTGGATATGAAGACTATATGATTTTTAATGTGCATTTTAAAGTCTTTTGTGGAGTGGACAGAGGAGTTTATATTATAATCTGCTCTTCTGTGTGAAACCTGGGATCTATTCAAAAGTAATTGTTTCCTGAATGTCAAGCTTTCGAGACAAAATAGGAGTTTTTTGAGAGAATTGGTCGTGCAGGAGTGAGGCTCTGCATATAAGTCATGACTGCAATCAGTCTTTTCAGTCTTGTTCGCTGGCTACAGATCAGCAGCTCGTGACAGCTGGTGGAATCTGGTGGGCGAATGAAACGCAACAGCTGATGTTTTCATGATGCAATCCCAGCATAAAGTGGGTAAGCACATCATCATCAGCTCAACAGTCTGTTTTATTTAGTTGTTATTTACTCAGCAGTTCAGCCTGTGGGCACTTGTGCATGACTCCATAGAGCGGACGGGGAATGCTGTACAAATGTGATCTGCACAGGCGTTGCTGGCAGCTATAACCTACCATCTCCAGTACAAGAATAAAATTTAGACAGCTGAAAAAAAAGAATTCTTTTAAAAAAAATTCTGATATGTCTTTGTCTGTTGCTGTTCATTTTATTCAGTTAACTTCTGTGTCAGTAATAAATTGAAAATGTTAAATCCATCACTTCCTGTATGCTAGAGGATTCATTCTAGGAAAAGACCAACCAGTCCAGACACAAGGGATCTTTAACACTTTAATGACCTGGATATAGACTAAATCTAGGGCTGGGCAATTAAACAATAATGATAATTATTTTGGGATATAATTTCCTTAATAACAATATAACAAGTGTTCAATAAATGTTCAATTAATGTTTGATTTAATTTGAATCACA
This sequence comes from Micropterus dolomieu, assembly GCF_021292245.1. Taxonomy (NCBI): domain Eukaryota; kingdom Metazoa; phylum Chordata; class Actinopteri; order Centrarchiformes; family Centrarchidae; genus Micropterus; species Micropterus dolomieu. Next base: position 7,940,576 of record NC_060150.1, read on the forward strand.
AACGAATTAGCACTTAATTTTTCTATTAAGGTTATTTATTTTCTTAAGGGAAAGGGACTGAAAACAGATTTTACATAATTTTACTCATGCATATTTATTGAAAAGATATTTTATCCCAATTGTTTTGAATGTTGTACCTCAGATTTGTTAATTAACCACTGTTTGACAAGTGTTTTTCATCTTCTGACCGCATAAAGATTATTTTAAAGCCACAATTAACAATCTGGTTTTTCAACTTTCACTCAGGAGTAAAAATCAGCCTTGAGGCTTGAAATAAATAATGATTTGACATTTATTGTGATTAAGAGCGATATTGAATGATATGAAATTTTTTATCTTGATAAAATATCGCCCAGCTCTAACTAAATCATTATCAGAAGGTAGAAAAAGATACAGAAAGGGCAAACTGAAAAGGTTTTCTTATGAAAGTTAAAGCTGCATTTATCAATATTTTATTATATATTTTTACATCAACAATGGATCAAATGACTACAAGTTATGTGCAAGTAGTTGCTCATGGTGACAAAACCTTCAGAAAATTATGACTTCATGCTGCAAGTTCCCCTGAGCTTTACAGGGCGTTTTAGCATCTTTCAGCTCCTTGTTTGTTTGTTTCCACAACATTACTGTTCTGATTCACTCTCAAAGCTATAGCAGCATCGGAAAACAGTTTTTAACAAAAGCTAAAAGCTCTGATGAACCCACTACTTGTCTACTTGTCCAGCAAATAGACAAACACATTCAGTGACTCGCTGGTGAACATAGTGGAGCACTGAGCAGCTAAAGAGCAAGATATTTTCCTCTGGAGTTAGTAAAGAACAAAATCAGAGCTAAGAGAGAGTGAATATTAGACTTACATTCACAATTTGGCCAGAAACATGACTCCAAATATGTTGCTCCATAACCAGGGTTGGGGAGTAACGGATTACATGTAACGACGTTACGTAATCAGGATACAAATAAAATGTAACCGTATTCCGTTACAGTACAGAAAAATAGACGTAATCAGATTACAGGTACATTTTGTAAAATGGGGATTACTCATAGGGATTACTTTAAGAAGAAACTTTCTGTTATTTGCCTCCATATATGTTTTTTATATACAGTCTATGGTAAAACCCAAAGCAAGGGAGGGACATGTTGTAGACATTGATTGGCTTTTACAGTCACCAGTAGCAGCGAATGTGTGTTTACGTCCCCTCCCCATCATGCAGACTCTGTGCGGACTGGTTCCAGCTCCCAGTGAGTGAACACGGCAGCTGGACCAGGATCGAGCACAGCCTCCGAGACCGACAGAGGCCAGTTTGACCGGCTGAGTAATTTTATAGGACTGCTAGCAGCACGGCTAACCGACCGAAGTAACCAGCCACAGATACAGGCAGACAGTTACAGCTACAGCTAGCAGTTTAGCAAAAAGTAAAGCTATCACCGAAGGTCTGTATAAATCATCTCAGTAAGTTGCTGGATTACCTGTTGGTCGTTGAGGCTGTGTTCGGTGCTGTTCACGCTGTGTTCACTGGGAGGCTGCTGAGCGAGGTTTCGTTGCCCACTCGCCGGCTATGGTTCTCAATCTGGCACTGCACCACGTGTAACTTAAACACCTTTATAACATTACAGTCTATGGTAAATACTAACACTTCCCCCCCTGCCCCGTGCAAGTTTCTAATATTTCTCCATCAAATATGATTTAGTTTCACCAGAATCAGTGAAGAAAGTTGTGTTTCTGTACAGTTATCAGTAATCAGCCCCAGAAACACTATGCTTCAGCAGCTTCATATTGTTTTCATGGGATGCTAAATTAATACAAGTGCAGAATGAGTAATCAAAATTGTAAAATGGTTTTCCAAATGTCAAACTTAAATATCATCAAGAATACCTACGAAACAAAGTTGGGGAATAGGAGATTTTGTTATTCTATGTTTCTCTAAAAATACACTGAGCAGAAAACACATCATTGATACTTCTCTTGTCTTCATTTGCCTATTTGGCATTGAAGGTATCTAAAAGTAACTAAAAGTAATCAGATTACATTACTTTTATTTTGTGGTACTTGGATTACGTTACCCCCGCGACCCTGTACGCAGGATAAGTGGTTGACGATGGATGGATGGATGGATTACGTTACTGATTACATTTTTAAACAAGTCATTAGTAATTGTACCAGATTGCATTTTTTAAGGAACCCTCCAACCCTGTCCATAACTGATGTACTTAAGCAAGTACTAAAGCAACTGCTTTGCTAACATGCTAACATCTTTATATGATTGTGAAGTGTGTTTACAGCTCAACATTTATCCATAGATACATGATTTCAAATCAGACCTCAGAGTTTAACACTACCAAATCCAAAATATGGCTGCTCTTTTTAAATATTCTAGGTCAGTCCTGCAAAAATGCAAAAACAGGCTTTAGTAAAGTAAGCAGACTTACACTGGAAACTAAATTAATTGGCATTTACTTTTCCCCAAGCACCAAAGCAGCATATGACGGAAACATGGAGTGCACCCAGTCGTAGCGCCATATTCCAAAGGTTTCCAAATGGCATTTTGATTTGCATGTTTTGTCCTGCCAACAAGAATGAGCAATTAAGGCATATTGCACCCAAGGACGACAGGCGGCGCTTGGCAAAAATCACACACTGTGGCTCAACCCTCAGAAAACAAGCAATTAACACCTGCTCTCATACCCTCTCTCACCCCTCCTGGCTCCCAATAATTATTTTCAAAGCTCTCACTACCCCATTAAATCCAAATATACAAGCATGTGTACGTGCATGTATGTGCTTTTTTTTGTTTTTGACTGTTTCTCTGACTCACTAATTCTTTAGCACATAAACACACAAGCAGAATCTCACTCACAAGAACGGGATAAATGAAGGAATCCATCTTCTGCTCATGTTCTGACACAGTTTAACACAGAAGATGTTACAGGTATGTGTTCTGTCCTGAGTGTTTATTTATACTTTGAAAAGTCCTCCAGCTCTCCTCCAGTCTAAAACACACACACACAAAATGCAGGAAGGCTTCTTAGCTATTCCTGCTCCTTCCATTACAGGGCAGCAACATTGTGCATTTGCTGATGCACTACACTTAGTGGCAGAAAGGTATGCGCTCGCTCTGTTTTGGGAAGAAGTTTGGCGTA
>NC_060150.1:7943736-7945772 GCF_021292245.1 Micropterus dolomieu
CATCAGATGGTTATCAATTTTTATAAATTCATATGATGTGATTTTCTGGAATTTTCTTTGGGATTCTGTCTTTCACTGTTAGAATGTACATATGATTAAAATTATAGATCGTTGCATTCTTTGTAAGTGGGCAAACCTGCAAAATCAGCAAGGGGTCAAATACTTTTTTCCCCCACTGTATGTGTTCTGTCCTGAGTGTTTATTTATACTTTGAAAAGTCCTCCAGCTCTCCTCCAGTCTAAAACACACACACACAAAATGCAGGAAGGCTTCTTAGCTATTCCTGCTCCTTCCATTACAGGGCAGCAACATTGTGCATTTGCTGATGCACTACACTTAGTGGCAGAAAGGTATGCGCTCGCTCTGTTTTGGGAAGAAGTTTGGCGTAACCCTAGAATCAGAGTTCACTGAATGGACCATATGGAGAGTCTGCTGCAGATGTATGCGACTCATGTTTATGTTGTTGTCTTGTAATGGAATTACATAAAGTGCAATATACATTTCAAAGGAACCAAGGTAACCCATCAGCTCTTTGAATACAATGTACTCCACTGCACTAATGCTGTCTAAATGTCTTTTTCTGTTTTTTGTAGGAACACAAACTTTTGGACTTCTACAATAAATGCAAAACCTCAGAAGATTTGGGACTTAGGACCTAGGAGTAAATCAAAGCCCACAGTTCTTAAGGATACTTTTTGTTGACAGATGGCAAATGTTTTCTTTTAAAGAAATAGACACAGACTTTACAGACGGTTATGAGAAAGAAGTCAATAACACAAACACGTCTTTGTAATAAAACCGTATTAACTTTTATGTATGTGTGTACTGTTAGCGACTGAGTTAGCATGTTCATTTGCTCTGATTGCTTTTCCACCCTCCTCTTCAATAAAACTCTTTATTGAATGAAATGATGTACAATCCTGAGAACAAAAAGCCACGTGGGAGTAAACGCCACAGTACAGAGAAAATAAAAAGGAGATCGGAGAGCTATTGTGACTGGACTGCTTGCATGATCCAGGCTAGCGTGTTAGTGGTTGGCTCTCCAGCAGCAGTAGTTCACCAGCTAGCTCTATTGTAATTTCATTGTGCCTCCTCAGGCCTTCACACTTCAGTTATTGAATGGATAAAAACTGTAAGCATTAAAGGGTGCTGGTGGGCAAATTTTGTGACCTTTGGACACAGCAAAGCTAGCTGTTTCCCCCCGCTTCCAGTCTTCATGCTAAGCTAACTGAAAAGATGGACCAACGAGTCAAAGCTGGAGTTACAGGCCTACTTTGACTGCACTGACTGGAGTGTTTTTGAGGCTGCAGCCACTGACCTGGACGAACTAACTGACGCTGTGACATCTTACATCAGTTTTTGTCAGGACATGTGTCCTGACAAAAACCTTCGCACGTACAACAACCAAAAACCCTGGTTCACAGTGAAACTCAGTCCTGTACAACCAGGCCAGGAACACTCTGACTAAGGAGGTCAAAGCAGCAAAGAGAGGCTACGTCGAAAAGCTAAATAAGAGCTTTGCAGCCAACGATCATACGTCAGTTTTGAGAGGCCTGCGGACACTCACCAACTACAGGAGACCATCCCCCAACACTGCTGGTACTCAACAACTGGCAGACGAGCTGAATAGCTTTTATTGTAGGTTTGAAAAGCAGTCACACCTCTCCCCCGCTCCAACAGTCACCTTCCCCCTCTGACACACTGCCATCCCCCCTCTCTGACCCCTTACCTGCACTCAAGATCTGTGAAGAGGACATGAGCCACCTCTTCCAAAGGCAGAAGATCAGGAAGGCTCCTGTCCCAGACGGTGTATCTCTATCCTGCTTGAAAATCTGTGCAGACCAGCTGGCTCCCATCTTCACACAGATCTTCAACAGATCACTGGAGCTGTGTGAAGTTCCCTCCAGCTTCAAACGCTCCACAATCATCCCGGTCCCCAAAAAACCCTCCATCTCTGGACTAAATGACTACAGGTCTGTCGCCCTGACATCTGTAGTCATGAAGTCCTTTGAAAGACTGGTGTTGGCCCACCTGAA
>NC_060150.1:7945890-7981221 GCF_021292245.1 Micropterus dolomieu
GGACCAACGAGTCAAAGCTGGAGTTACAGGCCTGCTTTGACTGCACTGACTGGAGTGTTTTTGAGGCTGCAGCCACTGACCTGGACGAACTAACTGACGCTGTGACATCTTACATCAGTTTTTGTCAGGACATGTGTCCACCGATCATACGTCAGTGTTGAGAGGCCTGCGGACACTCACCAACTACAGGAGACCGTCCCCCAACACTGCTGGTACTCAACAACTGGCAGACGAGCTGAATGGCTTTTATTGTAGGTTTGAAAAGCAGTCACACCTCTCCCCCGCTCCAACAGTCACCTTCCCCCTCTGACACACTGCCATCCCCCCTCTCTGACCCCTTACCTGCACTCAAGATCTGTGAAGAGGACATGAGCCACCTCTTCCAAAGGCAGAAGATCAGGAAGGCTCCTGTCCCAGACGGTGTATCTCTATCCTGCTTGAAAATCTGTGCAGACCAGCTGGCTCCCATCTTCACACGGATCTTCAACAGATCACTGGAGCTGTGTGAAGTTCCCTCCAGCTTCAAACGCTCCACAATCATCCCGGTCCCCAAAAAACCCTCCATCTCTGGACTAAATGACTACAGGTCTGTCGCCCTGACATCTGTAGTCATGAAGTCCTTTGAAAGACTGGTGTTGGCCCACCTGAAGGACATTACAGACCCATTGCTGGACCCCCTGCAGTTTGCCTACAGGGCAGGTCAGTGGATGATGCAGTCAACTTGGGACTGCATTACATCCTGCAACACCTCGACTCTCCAGGGACATATGCAAGGATCCTGTTTGTGGACTTCAGCTTGGCGTTCAACACCATCATCCCGAACATCCTCAGCACCAAACTCACCCAGCTCACTGTGCCAGCCTCCACCTGTCAGTGGATCACAAACTTCCTGAATGACAGAGGTCAGCAGGTGAGGCTAGGGAACATCACATCCAGCACCTGGACAATTTGCACTGGCGCCCCCCAGGGGTGTGTGCTCTCCCCACTGCTCTTCTCCCTCTACACCAACGACTGCACCTCAAGAGACCCATCTGGCAAACTGAAGTTCGCTGACGATACAACAGTCATCTGCCTCATCCAGAACGGTGATGAGTCGGCCTACAGACGGTAATAATAACCCAGCAATAACCCAGTAACTCTGCCTCTAATCAGCCACCTGTTTACTGGCTAACAGTTATTTATTCACCATTCTCCATTTCAGTGATGTTCAAGTCTGTGTCTGATTTTATTTTATTTTTATTGTTTTTTTTATTGTAATTTTGTATTTTTGTATGAGTAAGCACATTGTGAGCAATATACAATCCAGAGTCAAATTCCTCGTATGTGTACACATACCTGGCAATAAAAGGTTATCCTGATTCTGATTCTGTGTGTTGTCATCTTAAAGAAACATATAAGTGTATTTCCTAGAGTTTCAACCTATTCCTCATTTTGCAAAATTCTCCTGCTTTAACCTTTTGGACAACCTCCAGTTTATTGCAGAATTGGCAGATTCACATGGATCAGTCAAGTCTTTTGTGGATTACTGGCCTGAAAGCTTGTGTGTTGCAGTTAGTTTAACAACATCCTTCAACAGAGCAGACTTAAGTGTTGGCTATGAAACTTTCAAAAGGAACATGAAAACTGTCCTCCAGTCAGCCTCAGCTATTAAGGTTGACTTCAGTAAGCTGCCCACTCTGTTCATATTGTTTCTGTGATGTTTTGGGCAGCTTGTTTGCCAGTGCTCTGTTGAAGGATTCCCATTTTACTCCTCCACTGGGAGAGAGAGCAGAGATGGCAATAAGAGAGAAGGAGATAGACAGAGAGGCAACTAGGGGGACAGAATGTCCGACAGTTTTGTTTGGCATTGAACAGCAATGAGGATTTGATGTGGATACGGATAAATACAGTTGATAGACATATGGATGTATATACACAAATAGAGAGAGAAAGAGAATAAAACTGTGGCCTTCTTGTGTCTTTCCAGCTGAAGCCTGGGTAATAGCACAGAGCCTTTCAGAAGAGACATGATTTATTTAAACCAGTTTACATGAGGGAGCAACATCACGCAGTCCGCTGCCACTCTTCTAATTCTTCTTCCTTTTTTTAAAAGTAGGGATACCTCCCCCAAAAACTGCTCAAAATAAAGATGTACAAGCCCTACTTTTTACATCTGTGCTGTGGCTCATTCCCCCCCCAGAAAGTTACTTCTGTTTCAGTTGTCATGCTTGATTGAATTAACTGGCCTCAACATCAGAACAGTACTCTGAAAGAAATGCAAAATGAACAGAAAAACCACAAAACATGGCAGGTGAACAGAAAGAGATACAAGAGGAAATGAAACAAGCAAGCTGCAGACAGAGTAAAAAACATAAAATATCATCCAACGAAGATTCTTTTCTTGCATATTACAAAACAAACATGTTCTATAGCAGATGCCAGCCTCAGACTTGGCGAATGGACGTCCATCTGCTCGTGAAGTTTGCTTCTTAACATTAAAATTGCACTCCGGAGTCCAATTTTTTCATGCAGCGATTAAAAGAGAACTCCACGTTTTATGAAGAACTTTAAAAGGGGCACTCTGCAAATAAAGGTCTCTTCACTTGTCATGGATAGTACGACTCAGCTTGTGAAAACAGCTGTGTCGTGTCTTCTGTGGCTCTGAGGGGAGCTGGAAGAAAGTCTGAAAAAATTATTCCTGTTGATGTCATCAGTGTTGTCTGAGAAGGAGATATTGAGTTCAAATTTTTGACAGAAACCTGTTGTTACTTGCTGGGGACATGGAGTTTAAAACAGAAGTCCATTTAAAGCAACATTATGTAGTAATTATATCTTAAAATAACAGCTTTAAATAGGTGGTATTATGGTTTTTGGCTTTTTCCCTCTCCTTTATTGAGTTATATACTGTATCTTTTTTGTGCATGCACTAGGTTTGCAAAGTCAAAAAGTCCAAAGTCCACCCTAAAGGGAGTTCCCATCTCCCACAGAAAACATTGCTCTGAACTGCCTGAAAACAGCTCGTTTGTAGTCCAGCCTTTACTTCCCTTTCTTGTGGCATCACAATGAAAATACATGTCATAATGCTCGCTGAGCGACTAGTCCGACAGGCCCTCAAAAATACCAGTGGAAAAACACTGAGCTCCAGCACACACCTCTCCTCTCCCTTCCAAACACTAGCTACCCTCCAGTCAGTGGACATAAAGTTGTTACTGTGATGTAGAGCCAGAGCTCAGTTAAAACTTTATGGATGAAAGATAGTTTTGTTACCTATTAATAACTCACCACTCTGAAACTCTTACTCCAGTCTAAATTGCCCACCTGGTTGGCAACATGTAGCTTACAGCTGAATTGAAGCCCTGTTTACCGGTTTCTCACTGACCTGCCATTCTCTGCTTCTGATTGGCTAGTACTCCTTAAAGGGGCTATATGTAAGTTTTTGATTTTAATAAATCAAATTGTCATTGCCTTATTGTCAGTGGGCTCAAAACACACTCAGAAATGAAGCACACGCCTGTTTTCTCCGTTGCTTGCATCAGCCACTATTCTGCTTTTAATGTGAGGACTCCAGGTCCTGTGTGCGCTCCCGAGCCTCTCTCGTATTACAACGGCAACACAGCAGCTAACAACATAAAACAACCAGCTCACAGCAAAACACAGGCTCCACATAAGGATCCAAAACAACAATAAAGGTTTATGTGCTGAAGCCCATCAGACCAAATAGATTCAGATGATGTCAAATAAGAACAAAGTGAGCATTAGTAAAGCTGGAGAAACACAGAGAAAGTCACGTTAGCTCGCAGGCTAACGCCGAGCAGTTATTTATGTTATCCGGTGCAAAGTTATATAACGTTAGCTTTCCACATTACTTCACCAACTAACGCCACCCATGTTACTATTACGTGTACCACTGTTGATTTAGCCTGCAAGAAAGTATGTAACGGCAAAAAGCAAATGTGGAGCGATTTGTTTACTAAAGTTAGCCTATAATGATGCAGCCAGGAGCAGTCAGCTAACGCTACAATAGCTCGGACCTGCCGCTGTTTGCTTCGTAACATTCAGTTTATATTTATTGTGGTTTTACCAATACTCAGGTACACAGCTTCTCCACCTCTCCGTCGCTGAAACTAACGTGACCCACATAATATAAAACACTGCAACCAAACGGTCACAACAACACTAGTGTTGTGTCGTTCAAAGAATGTTTCGTTCATAAGACCTAATCGTGTGTATGACTCGGAATGGGTTGTCTCACTGAGGGATTCGTTCATTTTCATGCATGCGTGAAGGATCTTGGACTCTAACGTTCACTCGTCACACGGCAGCTGCATGGGCACCGTCAGCACAGGAAACAGAATTGATTAGTTCACGACTCTCAACTGTGGGTCTGTTTGAGTCGTTCATTTGTCACGTTACAGCTCGGCTACAGGGCTGTGGTTAGCAGGCAGCACAGGAAACAGAACTGATTAGTTCACGACTCTCAACTGTGGGTCTCTAGGTCTGAGTCGTTCATTTGTCACGTGACAGCTCCTACTGTGGAGCAGGAATGAACGACTCGTTCACCGCTCACATGGGTCCTCCTCAGTCTTTTGTTCACTCGGTAGGCTGAGTGACTGCCAGCGCCGGAGAATGAGAGGCAGGTCGGCTGTCAGGTAACTGGACTGACATTATATAGCTATTTTGTTAATTATGTCACATTTTATAAAGCATAACGTTATTACAGCGCAGTGATGTTGTGCTAAGTTATAGTTTTAACACTGCTGTACCGTAACTTTAGTCCTGCTTGTGTTTAACATTACAGCTAACAGCCGATGAGAGTTGCTCTGGGTCTGCTCCACTTCAGAGCCCTGACCGGGAGCCGAATTACCTCCGAGGTCGTCTCCTCTCCAAAACAAACAGACCCGGTCATTAAAACATTAAAACACAAGCAATGTTAGCATTAGCCCTGTAAGCAGCTAACAGCTGATCCAGGTCCGCCAGAGAACGCAACATAACTTTTCCTTTTTGTTTACCAAAAGAGCCGTGCTGTTGTTTCACAGCTCGTGACTGGTGAACAACCTGCAGTGTTTGAGAGCGATGTGCTCATGTGTGTTTCTCTGTCTGCAGAATCCGGACGTGATGTGGCCCATTCTGCGTCCAGAACTGCCAAACTGCTGCATTTACATGTGTTTATTTCTTTGTTCCTCTCTCTGTGCTGGGGTTCTTTTAAGAACTTGGTGGCTTGATGCAGATTATTATTAAATTGGTTGAATTTTAAAAAAAAGAGTCTGTTTCTTCATATAGTGTATTAAGCTTATTACTTCAATATATTTACTGCAAATCTGATATTAATATTTTACTCATGGATAGGGACGTTAGGCTACTGTATGAATGAGCACTTTAGAGATAATGATAGTAATTATATACATAAGCCTTTATATGGCTGGTCTGGTTGTATACTCGGGAAAGATTGTAAAAATGGAAGGATTTAGCCGGAGTAGTGGTGATTACATATTGACAACATATTTCTGTGGTTTTTACATGGTTTGAATTTGGTTTTGGGCCCAGGGGGGTTTATATAATGATGACATACAGTAATCAAGAGGTGAATTTGTGCATTATACTTTGTCAAATAAAGCAAGCCAGGCAGCCTTCTGTGTTTGAGAACGGCGCTGTCTTTTAATCACCCACTAGAGGGCTGCTGCGCCAAAATAACAGTCTAGTTCAAATGCACAAAATGACTCAAAAAAAGATTAGTTCATTTTAACGAACGAGATCTGAATGAACGAGTCTGTCAAAAGACTCAAACTTACTCACTAAACAACACAGAGGAAGAGCCATCCACTATCACCAGTTACAGCAAAGTTACTGACTGCGGTCTAACTGTTATAAAGTGTGACACAGTCTCGTTATAGTATTCAGTCCAGCTCACTAACCGTTTCATTATCATCCAGTACATGTACTGTAACTGTGCTGACATTGCTGAGCCTCCGGTGACAGATTCACAGATAGTAAAGATAGTTACTGAAAGCAGCAGGCGAGCTAACGCTGTAGCACGTCGGCTAAATGCAGTAAATGTACCATGATCATGTAACAAGCATGGATTAGTTCAACCTGCAGCTGATAAAAATATTGCTGTAACGTTGAAGTGGGAGTTCACCTGAGTTTCCAGCTCTGTCTGTTCTCCCTGTCTGTTCTATATATATATATATACTGTCATTCTGCCTTTTTTCGGGAGGATTGTGCCGATATATGGCTCGCTGCGCTGAATTAAGTAACGTTAGGGAGCCGGTGTTGATCTACCTCTGAGACGGGAACGTTGAAATAACAGAGCCTGAACATGTCTGTGTTAAAAGCCACAGCCTGCATAATGGTGTTTCTGCGTTTATTGCAGGATTTCTGTATGAGAGCGGTTGTGTTTTGGATTATGCTTGCTCATGACTTCAAGCGAGCACGCGTACGAGCACACACCTGGTTGCAATCTTAGAACCGCACCGCTAGTGGCCCTGGAAACTACATAATACCCCTTTAACTAGGAACTGCGTATGTGCAACTCCCAACAAAGCTCATTTAGAGACAAGATAGCTAAAACGAAGCCTTCAACGCAGGGTGAAAAGAGGAGCTGCAGCCATGTGCAGTTTGACAAAAAAATATGGTGTTTTTTGAAAATTAAACCATGTAAACCTGTTCTGGTACAACCTCTAAATAGGATTTTAGGACCTCTTTAAAATAATTTTGATTGTACACTTCTAATAGTGTGAATGGCATCTCTGTTACTACCACTAACTAACATCCATAGAGGCTGTTGAGCCCAGTTATGCTGTCCGCTCGTCTAACGCCGGTGTCATGCCATTTTATGATAGAAAAGTTACATAATATTACTCTCTCTAATCTCGAGTTGATGCTAGCAAACTAGATAACACACTCGGACATGAGTAACGTTCCTGTAAGTACTTTTGCGGTGGTTGCTTTCTAGCTTTGTTGGCTAGCTTGCTACAAGTTGCAAGCAACATTATGCTGCAGCCAGTGGAGACCAGCCAGTGTCACGCAAGGGGGCAACCGCTATGGACCATTACGTTAGCTAACGGCTCCAGGACGTTGGCGAGAGCTTCGTGAAATAAAAGGCTGCAAGGCAGATGCTGAACTGGTCTTTTTTCTGTTGGACTAGTTGTAGCAGTAGTAGTACTACTAGTAGTAATATTGCTAAGTCTTGTGTTGTTGCACTTGCTTGATGTTTGGCTGTGCAAAGCTGTGGACTTTTAGATCATAAAGTAATCCTAACCAATGTATGTGTACAACTGTCCTTATTTACACTGAAATGGTAGGGTACATATTGTTGCTTTAATAGGCGTGATAAAAGATGCTATTGAGTTGCATTATGGGAATCCGAATGTGGCTCATATGAGGGATAACAAATCAGTATAACTTCTTCCTGCACAGACTTTGACCATTTAAAAAGGAATTCACCCGTCCCCCAACCTAGTACCTCTTCTAACTATTAGCTGTTGGTGATTTACCTTGTTCTTTTGGTCTATTTTGTTATTATGCGGTCTAAGTTATTACCAACATAGCTGAAAACATCTGCAGTGAAAGTGTCAGGTTTGGGCGTCAGCCCTCGGAGCGGGCAGAGGTACCAATTTCTCTACTGTCAGCTTCAATTGACCAGACTGCACTGCACTGAACTACACAGCCAACCGTAAGTGTGGTGGTTCCCATAAGAGCCTTGTCTTGCACTTTTCATTACCAAAAGCTCTCTTCTCTTGACGGTACTAATGCAGATGCTGCTGTAATCCCTCTCTCTGTGTACATGTAAAATTCTGCACATTCAGATTCATGTAAGAAATGAGTTATTGAACTGTGAAAAGGCAGATTGATGTAAAGTAGGTAGATGACAACACTTGCACAAAATACTTTCTGGAATGCAACAAATATGACATGCTGGCGATATATGGTGCGCTGCGTTGTTGAGAAACTCTCTCCTCAGACACACACGTAAACACACACAACAGGCTTTCCCACTAATTATTCTCTTTTTTGTATCACTGTCACTTCGGCGCCAAGCCTGATTGCATCTCTGCATGATTAATGCTTCTGTCTAAACTGCTCTTCTCTTAACTGCTCCTGCTGCCTTAACTGTGTTCCTCTATGAACTGGCTTAAACAAAGAATGTGGTGTTGCTTGTGGATGTGGTTATTTTTCCTCAAATGACAAACAGTGGTTAGTTGCTTAGTTTTAAAGCTGCTACAATAAATATTCTTACAATACAAATGGATCAAATGACAATGTCTAAAGTGACAGGTGTTGCTTACAGTGACAAACCCACAGAGAATTATCATCTGACTGCAGTTCCCCTCAGCTCTATGGAGCGTTTTAGCTTCTTTCAGCTCATTGTTTTTGGTTCTGCTCTGCAACTTATTCTGTTGTTGTTCTGGGTTGGCCATAGCAGGAAGCTGGTTTCAGGAAATTGCCCACAGTACGCAACCTGCTCAGCACCAAACAACAGACAGACAAAGTTAGCAACTAGCTGGTGAACATAGTGGAGCATTTTGCAGCTGAAGAGCCAGATCATTTTCCAAAACAGAGATAAAAACAGTGGGAACATTAGACACATATGAAGAGAATAACATAAATAGTGTTAATGTTTAATGTCATTTAATGCAAATGTGATTTTTCCCTTTACATATACTTTAAAAAGAGCTATTTGCTGGTCCCAGAAGAGAATCAATCAACCCTCTACCACTAAACAACAAACAATCTCAGCTCAAGACACAGTCAACCTTTGCCCGTCCCACAGGCAATGAGGCAAATTGATTTTAAAAAAGCAATTATAAAACATCTAGAGAAAAAATACCTCTTTTACGTTCGAGGGATTCGATTGTCTGCTGCTATTTATTCCCTACTATTGTTGTCTTCTTTCACAAACTTTTCTTTATGCGCAAAATTACCACTAAACATGAAAACGGAGAGACACAAACCTTTGCGGCCCCCTGCTGGGTTAAAGGGGTAATCAAGATGGCTCAAGCACATTAATCTGTCAACTTCTTTTTATGAACAGCAAAGCGGGGGCGACATTTTTTATCTTTTAGTGACTAGATTTGGAAATGGATAGGGGAAAAATCTGGCTCTGAAAGGCTTTTATTGCTGGCTGAAGAAGCAATGTAAGCCTAGACTCTGTAATGGCACATTTTGTACCTTTTTTCTATGGCTACCTTTGGAGGATAGATAGGTTTTTTCAGAAATAATTCCCCCAAGCAAGGGAGTTGCTGTGTTTGGACGTGCTTTCCCCAAGCTATTCACATCAGCAGGCTTCCCCTGTTAACTGCCAGCCCTTATCTCTCTCTTTCTGTCCTTCCTTCTCTCTCCATCTCCCCCCACCCCTCTGTATCTCCCTCCCTTATCTCCCGCTAAGACTTTTCTCTGCCTGCCATCGCTCCCTCACAACTCTCCTGCCTCCCTCGCTACTCCCTTCCACTCTATTTCGGTTTCCTCGCTCGTCTAGCTCCCTCCTGTTTTCCGCTTCTCACTTTCACCCCAATCTCCTCATTTATCCTCCCATTTAACCCCCACCACTTTCTCTACATCCCCCGCACACACGTATCTTCAGTGTGTCATCTGTCAGTCATTTCTCTCACAGCAGGAAATGTTTGATCCAACTCTTCATTATTCACACCAAAACTTTCTGACATCCAGCTTTTAATGATAGGGAAGGAATCCTCTAATTCCTGATAAATATAATACAACATCCTCATTTTTCATGCAAATGACTTGGTACTGTAAGTAATTAATTACTGAAACGTCATGCTGTTACCATCAATCTGAGGGAAGAACATCGCTTTAATCGTATTTTTGGAGTTTGAAATACAAATCTCTTTGAAGATTTGAGACTTATTTATTTGATCGAAAATGAACAAAGCGTAAGCAATAGCTAGGCTGTCAGTCAAAAATGTTTTTCAGGTAAACTTACTGTATTTCTTTATCACGCCAATGTGATCTTTTGACGTTTGATACAATGCTGCACATTGACTTTGATTCACATTCAAACCAAGCCACATCTTACCACAACCCTGCAAGAACCAGCAGTGTTTTACCTCTTGAGCCCTAAATAACAGACCTCTGTACTAAATATCTAAAATTACCTGCCCAATTTACACATCACACAGGGTGTCAATACACCAAAAGGATTCTACATGTCAGACATATACATAACTTTAAAGTATCGTAGATAAGTGCTTCCATGCTTAAAGAAAAAGCTTTATGCTTTGGGAAATACATGTGTACACTTTCTTGCCGAGAGTTTGATGAGAAGATTGATTAAAACATTTTAAAAAGAACACAAAAATACAATATAAATACATATATACACTGCGAGGCATCAATCAGTTTGTGGTGTACTTTAGTACAGCCTCCGTAACGTCTACTTGTTTTAGGTAATTGTTTAAAATTCCAATTGATTGGCAAAGGAATTCTTCAGGGATGAACGAGTACCCCACTATCTGTATCTGTGTCCGTATCTGTTCAACAAATTAAATGATCTGTATCTATTTCTGTACTTCTGGACCACAAGAAGTTCGTTTTTGAAACCTGAAGTTGGTATGGGTTGATCAGAAGTTGCTGTATTTATTGGAGACTGTTTACAGAACAGCCTCAGACTCAAGCTTCAGAACAATGTTGTTGATGACAATAGGTTTTTTCTTTTTTAAATGTTCCTGTATTTATAGTTTATTAGACAATAGGTACTGACACATTTTACTCTGATGATACTCATACTAAAAGTACATTAGCTGTACCTGATACTCATTTTAATTGAGTACTCGTCAGGCCTAGAATTCTTAAACCGATTTAATTTACGCCGCTGAGCTTTGTATCGTCTGACTGACCGCAACAGGTCATACTGAGAGCAGAATGTTGGATGGATCACAAAGGATTCTCTTAACCTGTTTAAGTAGGCACTGGTCAAAGAGAGATTGAAGATTATGATGGTCTTTCTGACTAATGACGATACAATAAGGTTCCCAAACCATGCACTCATTCTGTATCTTGTTACACTCTCCAGAACATTTTTTTGACTTAATGCAGTGAATCTATGTATTCACGCAATCTATGTAAAAAATACATTCTCTGGAGGAGTTGGAAACATACCCAGTTAACATGAATATTCCAGGTTAAAGTGCTCTCTACGTGGACACCAAGAGATTTGTAGGACTAAACTAATTGTGATCACCAACTTCTTTTTTACATTTAAAATTAGGTGATTTGTGTCGAATCAATCAAAGAATTGCCTTACTTTTGAATGATAGATGTTTGTTTCATCATGCGTATAAGAGTATTCGAAAATATAGCTCTGTGAGTGCCTGGATCAGCACTCGTGTACAGTTTGAAAAGAACAGGTGAGCTGACACAGCCTATTGGAGCTCCAGTACTGACTGTTTTTAGCTGAAACAGACTGTTGTTGAACTTAACCCTCTGAGTTTTGTTTGTTAAAAATGAATGATACCCACTGTAGAGTTGACATGCAGTTTTTGAATTAGCAGAGGAAAAAGCAGAGGAAGCAGAGCTAAAATCAATAAAAAGCAGCTGAGCATCTTCAAGATGTTTTAAAACCAATATGTCTGTGGCGATTCTCCGTCATCCAGGTTATAGTTATCCAAGATGGGTTAAAGTCAAGTGCAACTGCACTTGGTTGAAGATACTGGTTTGAAAACAAAGTGCATAATGGCAGTAATCGCATCAGCTGTACTCCGTCGCTGTCTTTAAGTGAACTGTAATGAGTCTAATTTGCTGTTCACATCCTCTTTCAACATAGACATCACACACTTGTCAAGATCATTCATCACAAGTGATGTAAGAGCAACTGGTCTGAAATCATTATTTTCAGTCTGATTTGCTTTCTTAGGGATAGGAATAACAAAAGAGCTTTTCCAAAGAGTAGGAACCCTTTGAATAGTTAATGACTGTTGAAAAAACAGGCGCCACGCTGGTGTTAGTTCTTCTGCACAAGTTTGCAGCCATAGCCTTCTTTAAAGAGACACGTTTAAAAAGAGTCCAGCTCCTTAACTGTAGAAAAGTCATGGGTCACAAATATCAGATAAAAATAATCCAAATCATTAGCCATTCTCAGGTCATCTGAAGTGACTAAGCACTTCTATGCTGGTTTCAAGATTGTCTTCATGGAGTCTTTCAAATCCTTCTCAGTTGGCTGAAGGGCAGATGGTCTGTTTGAATTTTAAATTTTATTTTTTCCTGGTAATGCAGTCTTTTATTTTATGTAAGGTTACTATAAGGTTTGTTATTTGGATATATACCAACTTCCTTTTTGTTGAGCACATCGTTAGTGCAGAGAAAACAACGATTCCATATTCATCTCACCACACAGCAAATTTGGATTAGGTAAACTGTATGGTGTTTAGAATTAACTACAGGTGGCTCCAATCTAGCAGTATAGCCTCTTTGAATATTCTCATTACATTTATTCCATTTACATTTGACATTGCTATGTCTGTGGCATTCTACTCGCTGTATGATCCCCACCTCTCCGACCTCATCTTTGCTGGAGTCTGCTCTGGATTGGCAAGTTTACAGGAGCAGTCAAATCATCTAGTGATTCAGAATGATGAACCTCCACTGAAGTTGTCCAGAATGATTGCCATGAAATAACCAAATAAGTATGCCAAAAACAATGCCCAGAGAAAAAGTTCTAAACAAGCCGCCATTAGTGCTGCCATATGTGTCTAAGCACCCGTGAACAAAATGATGACAGGCCTCAGGACAATTAGTTTAAACACATTTGAATTCAAATGAGTTAAAATAAAGAGAAGGTTAAGAAACATAAAAAACCCAACAAACAAATCTGGGTCACAGCAGCGAGAACCCACATCACTAGCAGAGCAGCCCCACCAGATTTAACATATTAATGTTTTTCTTCCGTGTTTGAAGTAATCTTTATTATTATCCATCCTTCCTATGTAAAAACTATGTAACTATGTACAAAAAACGATGCTGTTCAACCATTGAACAAGCACTTCTGATGTAGTACTGGATACTGGCACCTTTATTGTTGAGCAGATCCACTTGGTGCCTTACTTGAGGACAGAAGAATGGTACTCATTCATCTTCCCTTCTCTATTTTCTAGGGGACTGGCCTTCCAGGCAGAAGGCAACTTCTGTAACCTCTAGGCTACTACTGCCCTATTTTAACTGCTGGTTAACAAAGCACTGGGAAGGAAATGAATATATCAATATATAACACAATCAGAAATTATATATTGAGCTAACTACACCAGGTCAGCCAGTAACACCTCACACATGAACGCTAGATCACATTATTGAAAGCAAGAATCACTGCAGGTTTCACAGGATTAATCCTTTCTCCTCTGACTGTTCCAGTATAGCTCAGCTTCCAACTCGGTCAAAGAGAGATCATACAGCCACAGTAATTTTTTTCTCAGCTGGAAAAACACACTCCCCTCTCAGTGGGTTGTTGTTTGCCATTCTGGGAACAAAAGTAACTGAGTGTGGATTTTCTGTTTAGTAACTATGGGGACACAAGCTCGTGTCCACTATATTGTCTACATTTTGAGATCGACCATGAGTAAAAAAGGCTTATCCCCTCGAGGATCTCATCTAACCATAAAGAAATATCTCTTACCCCAGCCCCATTCATGGGCAATAGTCTATTCTACTATCGACCAATAAAACAAGAGGAGGAGCACCATTGAAGATCAGCCTTCAAAAGACCTCAATCTTTACAGCTCTGTCCCTGAGAGGTAAAGCTGCCGTGGCCTTCGTACAAAAGAAAAATATTGCTATACAAGCTAGATTTAATTTGAATGACTTGGTCAAGCATTCCTTTAGAATGATGTTACATTATATTATGACCTATCATTAGGCCCTGCAGTGGGTATGAGGCTGTGTCATCTCAAATCCAATGAGCCATGTGACAGGTGACACCATTCTCTAACCCTGGCCTAAAGTCTTTAAACAGACCTTGAATTATACCCTTCCTAAAGCAAAGAGCAGATACTCAGATGCTTAACCAGGTCTTATATCTGCGTTGTGTCTCAGTCAGTATATCTGCATTGTGGCTCGGTCAGTAATACAGCCACCAACACTATTTATCTAGCTGCAATTGTCTTACAAATAGCCACAAATTAGCAAACCCTCTGCTATCAAACTTTTCCATGCTTGAGTGGTTTCTCTTCACCTGTCTTATGAAGGGGGGAAAAGTTTAATATGAACTTTGTTTCGGACTATTGATCGCACAAAACAAGACATTTGAAGAGGTCACCTTGACCCTTACAAAACAGATAATAAGCAATTTAACTAATACAGGCAAGCTAATAGCCTAACTAAGCTAGTATAGCAAACATGCTGCACTAACTAGCATGTTGTCAGAACTGGCAGTGTGTGGCATTTGTATGTGCTAAAGAATATTTTTCCCTCTGACATATCTTTCGATGATAACGCAGATCCTCCTAGTGTATTTCATATAGAAGCAAATTTGTAAACTGTAACAAAGAAAATGTATACAGTAAAACATCTTCAACAATGCTTACATGTGTAATTGATCAATATATAATGTTAATTTGTCAAAGGTTAATACAAAGTCCCAGTCAACAAAGAAGTCTTCAGACACCCTCTTCAAAGCTGGATGTAAAAATTCATCTTTAGCAGTCAAACTAGGCCACTACACATCCTGTTATATTCATTATTGAAAGAATGTAAATGGCATCTCCTGTTGTCTACCCCAAACCTGTATAACGCATACCTGATATTACAAAGCCCCTGAGAACAGAATGGTCCATATACTGTAACAGCATTCACTTTACGTTTTGTCAAAGCAGGCAGGTAGCAACTAGAATTATAGATCATATGAATTATGGTCTGATGGGAAAACAGAAACATGTTGTTCTTTGTGTTTGTGTGCCAAAGGTTCACTCAGGTTGAGAGGTAAGCTACACGGCGTAGGAGTCCTACATAAAGATAGAGAGGCACTGGAGAACAGGATTGCTCTTGAATTAGCTTTACATTGTGTTTTGTGCTTTATATACATAATACAACAACAGTAATACAACTTTATTTAACAAAGGCTTGCTAACATTAGCTAAATTAGCCGCCATAAGCTACTTTTTGTACCAGACCAAAAAATACCTGAGCCTATTAAATTAAGCTATGGTGGGTTGCATTGCTTTTGAATCAAGCTCATCCTTTGTAAGATGAAGAATTGGTTATTTCTTCCCCCAAAAGATTTTTCCCCGCACACTGTCCTTTTACTTACAATAAACTTCTCTTGCCTATGGACATCCCTCCTATGCACCTGTTAACAAGAAAAGAAAACATCAAGCACTTTACTGAAACTAATTAAAGTATGTGTTAATGACTGAATAAGAAACCGAAAGCTTTAAAGCCATAGAGCATTTTCACTGTTAGTCCAAGATATTTTGCAAACAACCCCTCACGGTGTTCCATCCAACCTACAGCATCACAGAAGCAAGCAGTGTAGCACTGATAATTGAATAAGAAACTGCTCTGCTGGTCCCAGCAGAAAGACTTGACCTTTGCCATGTCATCTATTTCATCCCCCATCTTGTCTTGCACCATCAGAAATGCAATGAGTATTGAAATATTTAACATTCAAACAAGCAATATGTTTCCCACAAGAAATTATTAAATCCATTTTGAATATCAAGTGAAAAGGGAATCCTTGCCGTTGTTTTTCATTCATTTTAATTTTCACAAGTTATTTTTTACACTCACCACTGCACATTTTAATAGCTGTTTATAGTACATTACAACCAATTTTGCCTGGTGCTCTGTTTACTTGCATGTCAATTCAATATCCCTGTCTCATTCAATTTTGATTGCAGCTCTCAGGATTTATACTAGACTCTGTACTTCAGATCAGCTATAACCACCTGGTTTACGAGCACCCTTTTGGATGTTGCAGTGAAGAATCGAAATTACGACACAGCCCATAAATAACATCCTGTCATGTAATTTGAATGATTTAATGGCAGAGATTGAGAACTCTCTCACACACACACCAAGGTGTGTCCGAGAAAGTTAATCATGGGGATTACCTCCCAACTCTTAGATACATGTCTCATTCTCCATGCAATGTTCCATCACATTCCCCACAGGGGTATCCACATTATGTGGAACTCGCAAATCAGTGCCTGATTGATGTGTGGTCTGGCCTTGCAGGAACCAAACCACTTGATTGATGTAGCATGCCAAAGAGGAAATAGCAGGGTGTTGATGTGGTGTGTCTATAACACTGAATTTTGTTGTGAAATAGAAAGGATGGTTCTGCATTTTAGGCGTGAGAGTGGCCATTTTTTCATTTTATTTTGGGACCTCCACTCTGAGAAAAACAACTGAATCTCTTTAAAAGTGACATGCTTTATTTTGTCCCCGTAATTACTGGCTGTGACAGCCGTATTAAAATGTAATAATGGGGCCATTAGCCACTGCTGATGACAGTAGTCAACCTTGATGCACGGCTTGCACAATGTAAAACCCACTTTTCTCCCTCTCTCTCTCTCACACACACTTGCTTTTTTTCTTTCCTGCTGCCTCTTGCCATAAATTATCTGACTTGGGATGCAGCAGATCCGAGAAGAGGCAAACCATTTTGCAGCCCACACCCCACGCCCACTTCCCCTGTGATTTGTAATTTACGGATGATCACAGATCCGACAACTCTTCAGTCGAGAGGGATGTTTCACAAAAAGCAGGTGCACACTGGGCCAACGACAAGCTCTTGTGACCCGATTACTGTGTGGCCATTTCAAGAAGGGTGTTCTTATGTCCCTACTTTCCTCAATCGTCGTTGTCATTGTCAAACATTTTTCTTTGTTCTTCCCCCTTTCCAAATATTGCTCTGCTGAAATATTTTTTTCAGTCAACAGATTCCGCATATCAGCCTCCAAAAGATCAACCACACTTTGCAGCTCAGAACACTTAAATCCTTCTGATGGTTGCCTGCCTGGGCAGTGCTTTTGCCAATATTCTGAGGCATTGGACACAGTCGCCCTATGCATTCTCCATTATTGTTAAGCTCTGGAGAAACCTGTGGTGTATAGATAAGTCATATATCCAGTATAACCACTGTGTGAGCCACTGTGTGTGTGTTGCAGTGCATGTACACGCTACATTTAGTTAATATAATAACCTTTTATTTTTGTACACTTCCTGAATCACTCTTATAATATACTTTTATTCTGAAAAAGCCTGTGGTGTACGCAAGTATAACCCCTGTGTGTGTGTGTGTTTGTGTGTGTTTTTAAATAAAATCTGAATTCCAATTTTCACAATTTACTGTTTATTGGACGCAACTGTACGTATCTAATAAAGTAATAAAATCCAGCAGGTACAGGTAATCTCCACACAACTGTATTCTGTAATAACTTTCTATTTTTGGACACTCAGAATACTGATGCACTATTATCTGAGTCACTCATCTGTCTTTTCACATACATTTCTTTATTTCTATCATTCTTTCCTTCCAGTTAACATTGTTTAGTTTTGTCAATTGAAGTCAAAACACCAATATACTGTATATCCTTGGGATACATCCACCCACTTCTTCAGATGAAAGCGAGTGAGACATGACTGTGTCACCAGCCAATTTTCATGAACACATAAACACAAACACGATCTAAGAATACTCATACCCTGTCGTCCTTGTATGTTTATTTGCACTACTGAGATTTGCGTCAGCTTGGGGATATTACTTGTCATTTCTGGCAAGATTTCACCAAAGGTGTAATTCTAACATCACTGATCAAACACACACACACACCTGCTTGTTCTAGTCACCTAGCACTGACAAAATAAATAGCAACAAGGCAGCACAGCTCCCTGGGAAATGACATGCAACTAACAAGATTTCACCTCAAAGTCTGCCATCTGGAGTTATACATCTTGAGTTGACAACTGTGATTATTGGCTGAAAGAGCCACAGAGAGGCTTGTGCATGTACATATGTTCGCAAACAGCTTTTTCACCTTTCATGCGTGCACATTTGTGTTTGCCACTAACCAAGTGGCAAGTTAGTTTTAGTGTAGGCAATAAGGCCTTTTAATTAAATTTCCTTTTTGAGGATTACCACATGCTGCCACATAGACACACAGGAAACACACGCACACACGAGCACGCACACATGCTAGGCTAACATGGATCTCACGTTGATATGTTGATTTAGTAGCTTTAACATTCATAAAGAAGCAAGGGCAGAAACAGTGGAAAGAGGAGAAGAAAAGGATGAATACCAGTCTGATTGGGTTATAAATACTCTCAATGGGGTCTCTGCCTCATAAAGATTATCTGTAGCACACAGAGCACAGAGGCAAACAGTGTATGTTTGTGGCATTAGTGGTGGTGGTGGAGGGGGGAATGCGTGCACACGCGTGTGTGCATGTGTGTGTGTGTGTGTGTGATGGAGATATAGAAAGACAGCAAAAGAGAAAGGCAGAGTGTGCATTCAGAAAAATTCCATCCGGAGTGTCTCCAGCTTGCAGGGATGGAGCCTGAATATTTTATTTGCATGCTCAAAAGAAAAAAAAAAAAAAAGAGGCTCCAGCTTCTAAACGAGTTGGTGTGTCTAAAGGTTCTCCACTTCACATGATTGCACCCTTCACGTCTTATATATGGGTTTTATGGCGTCAGTTATGCAATCATTTGCCTGGAATTGAGGCTTTAAAAGAGCACTTCAATCAATACGGTGGGCATTTTAGCCCAAGGCCCCAATGCAGGAGTAGCGTGTCTCCAAGATCATTTACAAAATAATGATCTTATATCTATATACAGCCCTACATAACGTCTGGTGTGAGATTTTCGAGATTTTCCAGTGAACAAAAGGTGTAGCCTACAGGGTAGGTGTGCTGGATAAGTGTCTACTTACGTTAATAATAGCCTGTTTAACATCCAGTCTCTAGTTCTTGCTGTGTGGAGTTCAGTATTTTGACCCCCTGCCCATATAAAGACATCTAAGTCCAGTGTGTCTGTATTGACTGATTGTTTGCTAAACCCCTCCCCTGGACAGCGACTGTTACTAGACAGCTTGTCAGGCACTGTATTTCTCCACATGTCTAAGTGGTTTCCATTAAAGTAATGACATAGATACTTTGTATATAAAGAGCTTAGTGTGTTTTGTTGTTTTAGAATGAACAAAAACTCAAGAGCAAAATTGTAAGAAATGGATTAAATGGTGTGTTTATCTGCTCTGTGTTATCTGTCTTTATGTGAGATGCAAACATTAGCATGTCTGGCTAACTAGTGTTCTACTTACAATATTGACCTGACATTACTTTCACGGACAAGTAGCATATCATTAGCTAACTACAATAATTTGTAGGATAACCAGTTATGTTACAGCCAAACTCTTCACCTCAGCTAATGTTAAACCTGCAGTTTACCTTGCTGGTTGGCATAATACACATCACTACCGGTGCGCGATCTCGGGAATGCCATCACAGACAGATTTAAAAACTCCAGTATACTGCGAATACAGAGAGATTTACCTGGTGGCGATAGGCTTAATCAGCATTGTGTGAGCTTGCTTGCCAAGGGCTTAAATATAATGGATGTTCATCTATACGTAAAAGTCCCACACTCAGGGTGTTAGCATTAACTCATCCACTAACACTAGCTAACAGCTGATAAAATCTCCTAGGGACTCCTGTCATCCAAAAATATAGATGGTTGTTAGTGAGACATGAGAGGCCTGCTTATATTAGAGTGTTTTCGAGCGGCAAATCTGCAACCATTATTGTTGTACTCTGTGTATGTCGAGCTTGAATGGTGTAGCAACAGTAACTTGGAATTGCCAAAAGTATATATTTGGACCCCTATAGCCACGAATGAAGCTCTCTTAGCTGCCAAGCTACAACAGTAAGCTAGCTACCATTTCTCTGGTGCAATTCCTTGTTCTGTTTATTTTGTCTGTCTGCCATTGTCCCCATTGGACTGGAAAAGGGCCCCACAACCCTGAAAATGATGATCTGGCCAATTAAAATTTCACAATCTCAGATTCTCCTTCTGTCTAATCACAACCTGCAATCACATTCCAAAACCTGAAAATACATTTCTTCTAAATTAAGATACATATCATGTGCAGAGAATTTAAATATCATGTCAGAAGGGGATAATTCAGGTGCCTTTTACAAAATGCCACCATCTAGCCCAGTTGCTGCTCCTCTGAACATCGTACCTCTCTGTGCGCTGAGCGTTTTTGTCTCGGCTTCTTTTCTGGCATCTGGCCTCGTCCTCGTCCTCTCTTGAATCCAGGGAGAGCACTCTGCAAGGTAGCAGCTGCCAGAAGATTGGTGTTGTTGATTCTGCCTCAGGTTTGTTTTTTTGCCATTCGCTCTTTCAAATGCAAATATAAACCTCAACGGGGCGAGAAACATCATAGTGTAGATCGGCATTCCACTTGACCAGGTACGCTAAATTTCTAAAGGCATTTATGTGAAGGCATGGCGAGACAGGGGATGGCATGTAACAGAAGTCGGATGCAAAGACTGAAAACGTTTTGTTCTTTGCCTCACACTGTTTATCCATTAAGACACCCACATGATTAGCTTATATGTTGTTTCTTCAAGGTCGGTGATATGATTCAGATAAAAACAACATGTGCACTTAAAATCCTTACATTCCAGTGCCATAAAGAACATGCAATGAGTGAGTAACTGGCAATCCAAACTAGGACCCTGATTGCAGCATGTGTTTTGGCTGGACTGATTTTTAATCCGCCTTGCAAGCCAATTGGGACGTCTTGTTTTAAATCCTGACTTTCTAAATAGGATTGTGTTGCTATTATCCTACAAGATGGTTGCAATCCTGCCAACTTGGGCTTGAATTTAGCAAAGGGTATCTGTGCTTTAAAGGTAAAAAGTCTAAAATTTGTCAAAAGTCTGAGGTGTTTCTTTGAACTTAGGGTGCAGACCTATATCAAAAATATCACACAAGCTAACCTCAAGAGTGTGCGTGCCCGCTGGTGACAGCTGGTGGACGGGATGAACTTGACTCAGGTTCCCCCTCACAGGATCCAAAACGGCTAACAGAGCTGTCACAGATGTTTGGACGATGGCTGCTCATTTCTCTTAATCACTCCCCAGTAATGACTGTGATGGTCAAAGGATTTCCCCTGAGCCGCAGTTGTGTGCACACAATGAAACGGGAGCTCTAATTGAGGAAATGCCAATGTGATATATAAAGTATCTGGGCATTTTTTTTATTTGGGATGTTTACCGTGTCAGTTAGTATTATGGTACAGTTAGTAATATGTTAGCAATTTTTTGTTTTCTCACATTTTATATATATATTTATATAACCGTAAGCCTGCTCCATCAGGTGGCAAATGCAATAAATGCAACTTCAATTTCACGTTTGTTTAAGTATTACATACAATTGTGTGAAAAGTTTTGAAGATTTTGCCAAACATAAATGGAATAAACATGTCCATTTTTACAGACTTTGTTTCTATATGATGTTTAAGTGTATCTATTATTGTAATAGCAGCAGTGAGTTAGCAGATTCAGATTTCTGTTTTGTTCTGAAACATGAAGAATTATCTTTACGAAACTGAGCTATTATGCTCAGATTTCCCCTGAGCTGCTATTTGTTTCTTTAGGCACCCAGACAGAAAGGATGCATCTTTAATGAAGTTGTCAGTTGTGGGCATTGTGAGATGAAGCCCAATACTCCTGCCCCCTCTCCCTCTGCTGCTGCTAAACATTCCCGCATATGGCTGAAATTCAGACGAACCTAGCCAACGAGCAGATTTCCCTTGAGTTTCCATTGATGAAAACCCTCAGATGAGGCTTAAATGTTTTGCGGGTTGCAAGTTGGCGGAGATATGTTTGTGCATGCGACACATGCCTTTATTCCACTATCCAATTTGCAGCTGTAATGAAACCGACATACTCAGTTTTCATTTTTAAACTCCTTGGAATATCAGATTGCTTTATTTAGACTAGCAGGGCGTGTTGATCCCTGAATCAAATACATGAGACATGTTCAACATGATGATAATATTGTACTACCACTGAGCAGTGAGGGGTTAACATAGTGTCTTTTACTTTGACTTTCACATTTACCCTCTATTAACAATTAAATATTCTCTGCCGAGTCTTTGAAGCAACAATTTTCTGCCGTCTGTAGCCCTGAGGCTGTTGCCACCCAACCACCCCGCTTTGATTGTTTTTTTAAGGACTATTTTAGCACCAGACAGCGTAGATGATTCACAATAACTAGGCCAGGTACCTGTGCCCATACAGAGAAGTGAGTTTAATAACTGACAATATTCCTGATGCTGTCACCTGAATCCTTTTAATGATGTTAACCCTACTCAACCATCTTGTGCTTCAAGTCGTTTCAGAACACTGAGATTCATTCTTGAAAAGCCATTTGTTGAATGTCAGGCCTCATATTGTTGTAAAATTGCTGTGAAGTGTCCATTAACACTGGCAGACATAAAAGAGTGTGACAACAACCATTCATGCGGCAAACTACGCAGACATGCAGCAATTATGGATATAGATGAGTATATTAAAGCGCAGATGTTTTTCAGTAACAGAAAATGCTGGAATGGTTGTTTCATTGTGTTGGAAATGTTTGGTTTTATTTGTTTACTTTCCAATCCTTTTGGCTTTCCAATCCTTTTGGCTTCGTGTGGTGAAACACATACAGTGCTTCTGCATCCCAGCAAATTGATTCCTGCACTGATATAGTATAGAATCACTCAGGAAAAATGCAGCAACATATTGCAATCGCACAAACTTATGTCAGAGGAAGCAACTTGTTGCTAATAAATAATTAAAGCTGAAGATGGATGCACCACCAGTTAAGTTATAGGAATTTTTGGGGGGTGCAATGATTATAGGATATTTAAACCAGTATTTATTTTTATTATCATATTGCATTTTGAGTCCCAGAGTCTTGTTTCAAAGACTCCTCTTTGCTAATCAGGAATTTCAGTGAATGGGGATATACTGATGCATTTTTATTTATTTATTAGCCTTAAAGTAGCCAAATATAAAAATGAATGTAAATAAAATCCTGAATGTGTGGGTTAGTTTTGAAAGTTGTAGAATGTAACACCCCTCAGGTTAACAAAATCCACCTGCTAGCACCTCTAAAGCTCACTGCTTATCATGTTATATCTTGTTTGTTTAATCTGAACAAAAACCGAAGTGTAAAAATGACATGGTGACGACAAGACACGATACCTGTTGATATGTGATCTTTTTAGAGGCGTCAGTACGCCAGATTTTGCTTGTGAGCATATTGATGTTAGCATATAGCTCAAAGCAGTTTACGTTGCGAAGCTGGTTTGGGTTGTTCTGCCTGTATTTCGGGATCAGACTCGGCCCCCGAACACATACTGCTGAACAAAACCGTTTTGGATCACACTACCTTGCTTGTTAGTACCCTCCCTCCTCTGCTTCTGATTCTGACTAGTCGTCCTTACCTAGGCACTGAGCATGTGCAACTCCCAACAAAGATCGAATAGAAGTGAGATGCTTCACTCGGGGAAACACAAGGGAATACAGGAATTTACAATTTGAACTCATTACAATTCACCTTTCAAGTACAGATGACAGACTGCCCTCTTTACTGTGTAAGTCTTATTTCTGTTCTGCTGAGCAGGTATTTGTGCAGCCTGCACTACAGCCTTTTCCTTGTTACAGCTGATGAATGAATATCTAGCTGAATTCATTTGATACTGACACTGATCAAGAGTCAATCACAATGTGTTCTCAGTGTTGCATGACTGTAATGATTAAATCCTTCCAGAGACTGACAAAGGAGGTTGCTAACCCAGATTTGCTATTCCCTTTCCTTTGATCATAAATCATCTGGATGTTGAAACACACTGATTTATATTATTTATCATATTGGAAAGGAGCATCAGTAGCCTATTACTGACCACATGAATTTCACATACTGTTCCCTCAAATCAGTTAATAGCATCATCTGTATTAACATTAAAAAAAACTGCTGGGGAAGTAAAATCTGATGCTTAAGAGAGAGTGAAAAACGATAATGACCCCTGCCCAATTTTTCCCATTATCATGCGGAAGCATCATATCACCCCATCATGATTTTGGGCAGCCAACATCGATTTGGTAGTGACATGCAGCAGTACTATCTCACACAATTCTTTCTCTTATCCCAATTTTTGTACTTCCTTATCAGAAAATAATGATAAGAAACTAATGTGACTTTAATTAACATTACGAACAAAAACACAGTATTTACATTCTGACCATTCACTCTTAAAAAAAGAGACTCAAAAAAGAGACTCAATTAAAATAATAATAAATGCATACATACTGTACAGTTTCCATTTACTTTTCAGAGAAGATTATGATTTTAGAAATATATATCACTTTGACCTCAGACAGAAAATCAGTAAAATCTGCAGAACTTTGCAGCCATCAGTTTACATAATGATGAAAAGTCATTACGACTTGTGTCTGGTTCGGCAAATCTGAAAAGTAAAGTCTTTGAAAGCAAAGAATAAAAATGAAAGTAGAAAAGTCAACATCAGACTTCTAGCAGAAGCATGGATAAATAATAGTTTAGTCATCTTAAATTAATCCTCAGATCTCCAAGCTTGAGATTCATGAAAGTCAGAAATGAGGCTTTTTGAATTGAGTGCATTGTATAGATCAAACATAAGCTGCGGTACCAGCCAAGATGTGCTGTTTTACTGGTATGATACAACTACAGTGGTTTGAATAAATCTTTTCTAATTTTGACTGCTGTGTTTACAGTAATACATCCACATAGGATATCTGTTTATGTGAACAAGACAATTTGCCTGTACCTTCTGCCTTTGTTTACATACTCTCCACTCTTGGAGTGACTTAAAAGCCGTGATTGGATTTATCAGCATGTGATTGGCTCAGAGGTATCTTATTTCATCCCTGTCTTCTAGAAATTATGTTGAGTACAATTGATTTGCCACAGCAAATATGTTTTGTGAGAAATATATTGTTGCCCGGATCAAGTTTTCTGTCAACATAATGAAGAAATTAATTAATTAAATTATTAATGCAAAGGCATAGATTTGGTTTCAGGCATACATTTAAATCAATCTAGCAAATTATAAACTGATAACAACAGTTGTGCTTTACTGTCTTATCTTTGACTAATTCGAGCAGGAATATTCACTGTAAATCATGAGACAAATCAAGAATTTTTCTTACCCCAAAAAACAAAGTTGGTGGTACTGTCCGAAGTACTGTCTTCAAGTATTCCTTTGAGACTGCATACACACCCAATGACATTACCTTGACCAATAAGATCGGGGTGAAACCCAGGGCAAAGAAAGTCTGTAAAGAACTTACCGCTCCTCAATAACAACAGTTAGAGGACATAAAAAAGATTATGAAGAGTGAGGGGAACATGTTCTTTCGACAGATGTGTGCTAACAAGTTAGCCATGTCAATCTTTTCATTGCTAAATATATGCTAGTCAGATGCTAAGTGACACAGCCCCAATAGCTCCTATTTGCCTCTCGTGCATCAGCACATGTTTGGCTGTAAAGGTCTCTTATCTTGAATCCACATATTATCACAACAATTATATAAGATGGACAGAAAGCAGCAATTTAGCAGCTTGCTGTCGAATGTTCAGGAATCAGCTTTTCACAGACAGTATTTCCCGAGACGTGACGCTGCCTGTGGAAGCATTACTACACCTGAAAGCCCTCTATTATCAAGTGACTGTCACGCCTCAGCTGAAACAGGTACTGAATTCATACCAAGCTTAATCTCACATCTACTTGACATTGTTATGGAGACAGGAACCTCCATCCAGGTTGAGAAGTCAGTTACACTCTCTGCTTTAACATGGAATAAGGGTTAGTATGCGTGGAGGCGGGTCCCCCTCACTTTTCAGTCAGCTACTGACTGACAGACTTCTTTGCCTTGGGGTTTACATTTCAGGCATTATGTTGGGGCTATAAGCTGCCTGTGTGGAGGTACTCAGGGCTGAAAAACTACTTTAAGCTCTTCTTCATTTCTACAAAAAAAAATGAAATACTGTACATTTATTTCATGAACATGTTTTATGTAGGTTTTATGTGTATAGGTAAATAACTAATAACTAAGGTAATGTATCACGGGTTTTATAAGTGTGCAAAAATATGATGACAAAATGAAGTAAAACTCATCTTGATATTTACCAACATGCCATTTAGAGTGCAACTTAACATTATGCGAGCCTCTCACATGGTTTAAAAATAAATGCTGCCTGTATGTGTACATTAGAATAGTAGGTCAAGCTGTGTGAAATTATTCCATGCTGTCCAGCACGGCATAATTTTACAGTGCCGCATCTTGCACATATTGCAACGGCACATGCAGTGATCATGCAGCTGGCTGTAGCCTAATCTTCTCTTCCACTGTCCCCTTTCAGCTACACCCTTTAATGTTCCCTACATGCAAGGAAACACTTCCATTTTTCAAATTTCACCTTGTCTTGGGGGATACACTATAACAATATCAACATATTACTCAATTATTATAGCCTCACTATTATTCAAAATACAATAACATTTTTAACTGATGTAATTAAGTTGAGAGATCCTTCATTATTCATAGGACATAGTCAGTTCTTACTGAGGACCCCCATCATGCTCATTACCTTTATGAGGTGCATAAATGCAGTAAAAGCTTGACTTTTTTTTAGCTCTGCCACAAGTTTCAGCTTAATTGTCCCCGTTTCCAAACAGGGTGTAAGGATGCAAGGAGAGATCAGGTGTTGCATCCTGCACAAAGTCAGTCTCAATTTTATTTTGTCAAAATTATCTTTTAATAAACTTAACGTTATCAAGCTTTCCCAAGACCTCTCTCCTCTCAGAGAATATCTTTCTCTGAACGCCATTTCCAGCAACTCATAACAGGTTAAGACACCTCTGGAGCTCTCCTAAATATTCGCTATGATAGGAGTGACAAAGTTTCATCCATCCATCGTCAACCCCTTATCCTGTGTACAGGGTCGCGGGGAGTGACAAAGTTAAGAAAGTTAATCAACTGCTTTTATATCTAATCCTTGAAGTAGGGAGAATTATCATCCAGTTAGGAGTGATTTCCTACTCTGCTTGATAAATACAGGCCCAGGCTTTTATTTCTATTTTTAAATTTTGACCTGGATATTGCAGCAGAAAGTCATTGTACTGTGGGAAAAGTGAGTGTATACACGCACCCACACACACTAACAAAAAGAGTCCCTTCTCGCTGAGCCATACATGCAGTCATGAATGAATACACACACGCACACACAGAAATGCATCGATTCCAAGGTTTTCTCACAAGGGGTGTTCATTCTTCTTGCAAGCAAAGCTGTCACTTTACCTGCATGAGCAAGTCCATGTGTTAAACACACACACACACACAAAGCTCTGCACAAGTGCTCTCCATATCCACCGTGTTCGCCTTCCATCCTGCTTTTGCGTCGCGTAGGTGGCAGGAGCTTCTTCCAGTTTTGCAATTTTGGCAGCGTTGGAGCTCCGCGCTGTAACATCCACCCTTTGACTCCACTTATTTGTCTGCCTCTTGCTTGTACTCTTGTTCATGTCGCTCGCTTCAAACTAGGTCAACAAACTCAGGGTAAAACAATGATGTGCTCATGCATCTGTCACTGGATATTAGCCATATCATTGTTATTAGTCAGGCAGACTGCCTGAGGACTATTGTAACTCATTGTATAGTATATGGAGCTTAATTTGTCAACTTGCCCATCAGAACTAATACTACTGGACTAATGAAACCAATGAATGTGCAAATTCTGAACTTGGTAGTCATTTCAAGGTTACAGACGATACCGCCTGGGGTTGTAGTAGTGAAAATGAGTCAGATAATTTAAATACTTAAGTTAGTACCAGATCTCCAACAGACATATAAGTGGAGAGATATAAGTGGCAATCATTTACTATACATGTGCACACAAAAAGAAACACTTCTCCAATTAAGGCAACGATGCAGAAAAGCTGTTAACATGGTTTTGTTAAGTGGTGTCTTTGCCATAATGCAGATAATGCAGACTTATAATGGAGGTGTCAAAAACTGACAGACCAGCGTGGGATTCTAGCAATTGCAGCATATAATACTATAGTTAGCTTGTACGTTTAGTTTCTTGTGTTATTCTCTTAATCATGTATCAATCACCAACAGTATTTGCATTTAAACAGTGGCTTTGAGAGAGAGATGTTTGTTGGGTCTTTTCTTCAGGAGTCTCAATATCAAATCCTGTTGAAATCGGTGATGATTTACAGGGATCAGAGCTAAGGAGGGACTGGCACTAAAGTTGAAAGAAAGATATTACGAAGGATATCGACTAGATACACTTGTGGACAGAAGTGTAAAACCCCAAATGATGGAATTTCACCATAGAATAATAGTGTCGCCTCACAGCACACGACCCAGATACTTTCACATTTACTTATTTATTTTACTTCACGCCTGTGCCTGTAAACAACACGGGCAGCAACACTCTTAGAGACCTTCATTCTCACAGAAAAAGACTTCCACAGTACCACTTGACCAAAACGTTATTTATTAATATAAGCAATGTACCACGCACTAGAAAAAAGATACCTATTTTCACTCTAGATCCTGTTTTCATAAAATATTTCCCCCTGGAGTGCTGATCCAAGATCAGAGTGGCTTTTTTTAAACAGCCCCGCCCTCCAGAGACCTCATTGACAATCAAAACAAAATTGGTTTCGCAGTAGGAGTAATACATGATTTTCTGACACGTCGGTGCGACCGATGCTCCGCTTTTCAGAGAAGCTGCGGGAAACTTTAATGGGGGTGATGAGGAGGTCTCCGGAATTGGCTCTTGAGTAAGTTCATTATGCTCGCCAGTGCTGATCCTGAGTTGGTACTCTGACTCTAAAGAGGCTTTATAAATACAGGTCCCAGTCAGTTGAAACACACAGGTGATTTTCGTTAAGATGTAGAAAATAGTGATTTTGTTTTTATTGAAGTATCTCAACGGACTAAGACACTTATAAAGTGTAGTAGAAATATCAGAGGTGAGGAGAGTTTACTGCGGTGTGGGCCAAGCTCTGTTCAATTCAGTCAGTTCATAGATAGAGAGATAGATCTAAGTTCGCAATACTAATAAAATTTCACTGTCTCATATGAGCTAATGTATCAGCAGGTAACAGCCCTTCTGCTGTTTCTCTAGCATCACTCGATCCGATTTCATTTGTTATTACAAACCTCTGGACAGGACACAAATGAATATGCAGGACCCCCTAAATATAAACTCATTTAGGCTGCTTGAACTGACTGAACTGGAACCAGATTGACTCAGGCCTCACTACTGGCCTAACTTACATTCCATATATAACTGTATGAAAATAGAAACATTAATTAGATACATCTTACATAAAAGCTTTTCTCTGAACATACAAATACTGGGGAAAAAGTGTGTGTTTGTGTGTGTGTGTGTTGGGGGAGGAGGAGGGAAAAGAGGGTTTTGATTGTTCTACAAAGCCAAACGACTGCAAAAAACACCATAGAACAGCAAACAAAACCAAAATGTGTCTAACACCACCGGTACCTTCCATCACTGTGTTGTTCTTTTATGCACTCATGTGTCCATATGCCTCCAAATTTAGCATAGATTTTACATGTTTGAGCAGAGAATGTGACACTCCATCAAGAGTCATCAAAAACCCTCCTGGATCATCCATTTTTCAATACCACTCTGTGTACAGTGTGTGAGTGTATGGAGTCTGACAATATGTAGAACTTATTTTACAGCACCTGTGATCATTGCCAGCTAGGCACATGAAAATTTGCCTTTAGGTCCTGCATACGGCAGGACATCAGAAAAATGTAAGCTTTCATCTGGACTCCAATCTCCTATACTCAAGCTCTACTTCTGAATCTAGATGGAATGACTCTAATTCAAAATAAATAGGCCATGTACAGTATGTGTTTGTATGTGCATTAGGCTTCTAGAGGCTTGTCGCCAAAGCTAATATTTCTGCAGCTCATTTTGTGCCAATATCTAATATACGGTATATATACTGAGCTGACTCTCTGTTAAAACTACTGCTGATGAAATGTCTCTGTGGTAAGTATTTAGAGAAATATGCTTACTCCTTTTCTTGGCAAGAGTTAGATGACAGTCATGATACCACTCTAATGTCTGTATGCTATAAAGTTAAAGCCAGCTAAATTAGCTTAGCACAAAGACCGGAAACAGCTAGCCTGGCACTGTGCATATGTAGCCTAATAGCATGTCTCAAGTTCACTAATTAACACATTATATCTCTTTTTTTAAATACAAAAACCTGAAGTGTTCCCTGTTTCTAGTCTTTTTACCAAGTTATGTTAGCCATGCCGATGACAGCTTCATCATAAGCATACAGACGTGAGAGTGGCATCAATCTTCTCGACTAACCCTTGGCAAGAAAGTAAATGTAGTAAATTCTCATTTAAAAGCTGGTATTCAAATAATGTCAATCTCAAATAATAGAGACTAGAGTATTAGAAAACACAGGCAAGTGAAAGCACTTATTCCATCAGTACAACAGAGTCATATTACTCACCACTCTGCTGCTCTTGAGTTTCTCTTTAACAGAAATAATGTTTTCATAGTTGTTTCTTCTTTTCTGTACTCCTGATCTTTCTTAAGTTACCGTCAATAAAGCTTCCTGATGTTTTTTTCACATCCTACAAGAGGAAGGCTGCAGTACTTTTAATGTGAAGATTCTGGAGGAAGCACTGAGTTTAATTTATGGCAGTTAAAATTGTTTAGGAATAAGGAAAAGTGGATTTTCTCACATATATCTCGCTGTACTGATGGAATTAGTGCCGTGGAAATGGACTTTATACTGACGTTATCATGTAAAAAGGTAAACATGGAAGAGGTTGTGAGTTTGCATCAACCAAGGAACAGGGGAAATAAGAAATAAAACCCTATCTTTAAAATAAGTCTACCAAATAAAGTTCTCTGCCACTCATGTAAAAAGGCTCTGGCCACTGTTTATTATATTAAATGTTGAACTTTTCCTTTAAGCCAGGGTATCCAACCAGCCCTATATCTATATAAATAAGAATGAAAGTGTGTAAAATAAAATGGGAAACTGTGTTCATATAGCTGTTGTTAGGAAGAAAACAACACTGTTCAAACCCTAATCTGTTTATTCATGTACTGTAACATACATACAGTACAATATGCCCAAGGATGAGATTAACACTTTAGTATTAGTAGACTGGGATGTATTTATGCAGTTCTTATACATTTTGTGTGTAAGAAAATAACCCGGTATTCATTATAAAACCCAGATCTTCTTGGCATCTACTGTAAACTGCATCACTTGGTCATAAAGCATCATGAACAAAAGCTCACTGACTTAATAAACAAGACTTTACCAGACAACCACTGCCCCTGACATTAACTCATATTCAACAATTAACTACTGATGTGTGAGCTAGTTGACTTGCTGTGAAAATCCAACAAATTCTAATAATAATAGGAATAATAATAAGAAAACATTACTATATTAGAAAAAAGAACTAATTCTAAGGTACAACTAAAACTAATGTGCTACAAAATGAGTGGGGAGTGTTAGTTTTAAACATCTCCAGTGGTGGTGTTCCAGGTTTGTCAAAGAATAAACAGCTCAGCATGCAGCGGTGTGGTGCATGAGGTAATAACGATAATGGATGGAACTCTGAAGCTGCGTATCTCGGTACTGCACCCTTTCTAAAGAAGGCACTATGGGTGCTTCACCATCTCAAAGACCAAGATTCAGCAATGCAACCCCGTCCCCAAACATCCCTCAAGTCGCAGCTGTCTGTTGTTTGGTTTCTCGGAGAGTCATAAAGGGGACCTATCCATTGAAGTTAATGCCAGCGTCTTGTTGTTCCACTGCTGAGCGTTTTATTCTCCTTTGAGTGCCACTGCTCAAAGTATCATGGCCTTTCCACTGTGCACCACTGCACACATGTATTTTTTAGTCATACCCCTCCACAGGCAGCATGTTTTCCACAATTCCCACAGAGCAGATCCTCCACGCTTAGTTTTGACCTTAAATCTCAATCCACGTTGCCAAGTGGCGGGGACTGCGGCTATCTTAGAAGGGCCCACGGATCACAGCCCGAGACCAACTAGAGGTAGAGGTAGCTGACCCAGTAGACTATGTTGAAGAGCAAGAAGGAGGTGGGGAAGAAAACCCGGGAGTAGGAATCCAGCTCGCGGATGTTGACGTGGATCCGTCCTTTCTTCCAGCCGCCTTCTTTACACTCCTCGTAGCAGCAGAAGAAGCTCTTGCAGTCTTTCCCGTCCAGGCACTCATACAGGCAGTTGTCATCGTAGTCGTGCCAGAACAGGGAGTTGCCCATGGGCATCATGGGCCGTGGAGTGTGACCCATGTTGAAAGATGAGTAGGCCTGTACAGGAAAACAGAGAGAGAGAGTTATGGTTTAGGAATTGACCATTTGCTAAACCTTTCCCATGAACAGAGATTGTCCAAGCATAGCTTAACAACCATCATGAGGCACAGCAGACTTTCCAAGCTGTGATGTAGAAGCAATGTGCATGGGGCTGTGGTAAGGGCGAGACTCAACATATGAAGAGTTTGGAGGGTGAGTCTTTTTTTTAAAAACCAAAAACATAAGCTGAAAAGTGCAGCTGAACTGTGTGTCACACTTTAACATAAGCTGCAATTGTAGGTAGTTAGGCTAACTAGCTTACCACCTAAAATAGACAATGAGAGTTCATCATTAACTACATTGGTTTAGGATTAGGGTTTACAGGTTAGGTAAAAAATAAAACACTAACACTAGAATGCATAGTGTTTCCCCACTGTGTGGAACATGATCCCGGATGCTAGTAGAGTTTTGGCTAATGTTTACAACTGTGTCCTGCTCTTTATTGGATATGAGGAAGTTTAAACTCAAACAACCCAAGATGCTGGTATTTTGCCTGGGACATGTAGCTTTAGCTTCAGTGTTGTAACATGGTCGTATATGTGTAATGCTAATATTAGTTTAATTAGCAAGCTACAGCTGCTATAATCTGCCAGTGACAGTGACAGTCTGCGTTTGTCTTCCTCATCAAGGACTCATTGTTTCTCATTATTACTCAAGTATTTTGACGGTAAATCTGCATTTCTGATATAAAGCTTGTAGCTAACTAAGTTGGAACGCGGGGGTTAGTGAATGGTCAATTATGGATGATTGCTGTGCAAAGGTTAATTCTGTTCTGGTGTGGATTTCTCAAGCAGAAGTACAATTTGTTTTAAAACAAATCTAAAGAAAAAAGAAGCAAAAGAACATGACAAGTTCATGAAAGTTAGGGTAGGTTCATCATTGTGACTGCATGCCTTTCTCAAAATGCTTTTTGCTGTTATGGTTTATTGAAGCTGCAGTGGAGAAATTGTGCCACTTCTAGTGGATTACAGTCTGTGCGACTGATTGTTAGTGCAAAATGGCATGTGTATTTAGACAGCTCTGATATGTATTTATTGATGTTCTAGATTACTTAAAAACTCCATCAAACTCCACTTCTGATGTGCTGAATAGATCTCAAGATATCAAGTGTTGTAGGCCACCATTCTCTACATTTGTACATTTACCAGTTAGAATAAAAATAAAAAAACAGTACAAACAACAAAATGGGACCAACAATGCAAAAAGCATTTGTGAATCGATATATGCTTTTGTAACAGCATAGTGATGTCTAGGGTTTTTAAAAAGTTGGTATTCACTTTTGGAAATGGAATTTTCAATTAAATGAAGTAAAATAGTCTACGTAGTCAACGTAAAACTACTGATTAAAAAAAACATAATAACAAGAATCATTGTTAGTCATTTTTTAAAATTATTTTTATATTCTCATAATGCAGCTCTAGCTTGAAAAAGACTGGAATGCCGAATAAGTACCTCCTGAGAAAATTCATTTTATGACTTCCTCCCTGATGTTTATAAAATCATGTGGGACAACCTAATTGGGGTAAAATCTTAACCCATTTTTCCAGTCCTCTATTCCAATCTTAGAGGAAGAGTGGGAGGCGAGAGAGGGAGAGAAAGAGAGTTAGATGTGTCTTGTGGAGTAAGAGAATTGACTGAGTAGGCGGCACAAAGGGGCCACACGGATGGGGGGAGGGAAATATGAGGCTTCCCCACAGACAGGCCAGGCCAAAATACAGCGGAGTGCCAGAAAGGCAGAGGAGGGGACTGAATATAACACAACTTAATTGTTCAGCCCAAGCTGACAGTCTTTTTAGCCCTGAGACACATTCAGCAGAACTCCACTACACTGGGAGGAAATAATGAAGAGGGAGGGGAATCTGGAGAAAGGGAAATGACAGCAGCGGTGGCTGACTCAGTCTTCGTAGATGAGTGCTGCTGCCATTAAAGCTTTCGCAGCAGGTGCAACCTTGAGAACGCCCACACATAGCATTAGGCACTCGCACAGGAGCATTTTGTTTTCAACTGCACACATGTGCTCAGATAGACACACATGTTAGACGCCTGCAAAGACATTGTGCACTGTACATATACTGTTTCTATATATATGGATTCAATCAATATGAGTTTCTGATTTTATTAGACTGAAAACACAGCCAGCATTCAAATGAATGTTACTTTCAGTATTTGGAAAAAGTCTCTGAAGCAACACCTACAGTGAGGAAAATAAGTATTTGAACACCCTGCTATTTTGCAAGTTCTCCCACTTAGAAATCATGGAGGGGTCTGAAATTGTCATCGTAGGTGCATGTCCACTGTGAGAGACATAATCTAACAAAAAAAATCCAGAGATCACAATGTATGATTTTTTAACTATTTATTTGTATGATACAGCTGCAAATAAGTATTTGAACACCTGTCTATCAGCTAGAATTCTGACTCTCAAAGAGAGTCAGAAAGTCTGCCTTCAAAATGTCCACCTCCACTCCATTTATTATCCTAAATTAGATGCACCTGTTTGAGGTCGTTAGCTGCATAAAGACACCTGTCCACCCCATACAATCAGTAAGAATCCAACTACTAACATGGCCAAGACCAAAGAGCTGTCCAAAGACACTAGAGACAAAATTGTACACCTCCACAAGGCTGGAAAGGGCTACGGGGAAATTGCCAAGCAGCTTGGTGAAAAAAGGTCCACTGTTGGAGCAATCATTAGAAAATGGAAGAAGCTAAACATGACTGTCAATCTCCCTCGGACTGGGGCTCCATGCAAGATCTCACCTCGTGGGGTCTCATTGATCCTAAGAAAGGTGAGAAATCAGCCCAGAACTACACGGGAGGAGCTGGTCAATGACCTGAAAAGAGCTGGGACCACCGTTTCCAAGGTTACTGTTGGTAATACCCAAAGACGTCATGGTTTGAAATCACGCAT
>NC_060150.1:7981321-8016385 GCF_021292245.1 Micropterus dolomieu
TTCCAAGGTTACTGTTGGTAATACACAAAGACGTCATGGTTTAAAATCACGCATGGCACGGAAGGTTCCCCTGCTTAAACCAGCACATGTCAAGGCCCGTCTTCAGTTTGCCAATGACCATTTGGATGATCCAGAGGAGTTATGGGAGAAAGTCATGTGGTCAGATGAGACCAAAATAGAACTTTTTGGTCATAATTCCACTAACTGTGTTTGGAGGAAGAAGAATGATGAGTACCATC
This sequence comes from Micropterus dolomieu, assembly GCF_021292245.1. Classification (NCBI taxonomy): domain Eukaryota; kingdom Metazoa; phylum Chordata; class Actinopteri; order Centrarchiformes; family Centrarchidae; genus Micropterus; species Micropterus dolomieu. Next base: position 7,981,561 of record NC_060150.1, read on the forward strand.
CCAAGAACACCATCCCTACTGTGAAGCATGGGGGTGGTAGCATCATGCTTTGGGGGTGTTTTTCTGCACATGGGACAGGGCGACTGCACTGTATTAAGGAGAGGATGACCGGGGCCATGTATTGCGAGATTTTGGGGAACAACCTCCTTCCCTCAGTTAGAGCATTGAAGATGGGTCGAGGCCGGGTCTTCCAACATGACAATGACCCGAAGCACACAGCCAGGATAACCAAGGAGTGGCTCTGTAAGAAGCGTATCAAGGTTCTGGCGTGGCCTAGCCAGTCTCCAGACCTAAACCCAATAGAGAATCTTTGGAGGGAGCTCAAACTCCATGTTTCTCAGCAACAGCCCAGAAACCTGACTGATCTAGAGAAGATCTGTGTGGAGGAGTGGGCCAAAATCCCTCCTGCAGTGTGTGCAAACCTGGTGAAAAACTACAGGAAACGTTTGACCTGTAATTGCAAACAAAGGCTACTGTACCAAATATTAACATTGATTTTCTCAGGTGTTCAAATACTTATTTGCAGCTGTACATACATACAAATAAATAGTTAAAAAATCATACATTGTGATTTCTGGATTTTTTTTTTGTTAGATTATGTCTCTCACAGTGGACATGCACCTATGATGACAATTTCAGACCCCTCCATGATTTCTAAGTGGGAGAACTTGCAAAATAGCAGGGTGTTCAAATACTTATTTTCCTCACTGTATATCATTGTATAACACAATCAACTTAAACCAGGCCTAAATACAGAGGAGCAGATTTGCATGAACAAATATATTATCACTCACACTTTCCACAAATTTTTGATTGGCTCATCAGGTGGTACAAGAGTGACTATACTCAGATTTTAAAGCGATATATCTTTTTTTATTCTTAGTTTTTCTTTGTCCAGAAAGCTACATCACGATCATTGGTACTGATCATGGGGCACACATGGGAGTTGAGGGCCCCCAAGGTTGCTATGGCACCCATGAACCTAATGTCCTTAAACTAATGAGAACCACCTCAGTAACAAGATTATCATATTTTGTAAGCCTGTTTTGAATTATCATTATTAATACAGTTTTGATACACATGGATAGATTATGAGATAATGGAGCTCTGGGCACAGACATGAACAAGGCCCCCCACCTCTCTAACATCAGAGCAAGACACCCACACTGAAAGACTACTTGTCCTTTTGCCTCTCTTTGTTGATGTTTTGTGTCTCTTTCTGGTCCTTTCATATCTCTTTGCTCTTGTTTTATGTTTCTTTGTTGTCATTTTGTTTCTCATTGTAGTTGTTAAATGATGTGGTCTTTTTGTCTCCATGTGGTCATTTTGAGTCATGGTGTGGTCACTTTGTGTCATGTTGTGTCTTTTTGTTGTGATTTTGCTGGTCTTTGTAGTTGTTTTGTCTTTCTGTGGTTGTTTCATGTCTTTTAGTTGTTGTTTTGTATTTTTTTGTAGTAATTTTGTGTGTGTTTGTGGTCATTTTGTATGTTGTTGTAGTTTGATTGACTTTCCAGGTAAGTAATGTTAACAGTCACTTCATGTTCAGTAATACATCCACACTGATCGATTACTGAAAGCATTATATGAATGATACTAATTACAGATGCACACTGTACAGCCCAGTGTGTGACTCACGCACTGGACTGTTTCATGGATCTTTACTCTAAGAAGAACATTTGCTGCAGTGGAGGTGGACATAAAAAAAAGGCAACTGCAGTGCTGATATACAGTATCAGCCTATTACGCACACATTCACCACAGGCTTACCATTCTCTGTGTCTTGGCAGGAGGTCTGCGTACAATGTAGGAGTAGTAGTTGAGCATGGCATACTCGATCATGGCAGCGAAGACGAATAGGAAGCAGACTGTGACAAACAGGTCCATGGCCGTCACATAAGACACTCTAGGTAGCGAGTTCCTGGCGACTGTGCTCAGGGTGGTCATAGTCAGCACTGTGGTGATACCTGGGAAGGGAATGCATGTATGAGGAATTCAGGAGCAATACTTTGTAAAAAGAATTCTCTGTGACTGCATGATGAATAGCTGGTCAGCTCTGGGGTGACCCATGCAGAAATCAGTGATTATATAACATGTGAGCAGAGGTTTATTAATCACCATTAATAATGCATATGGGGTATTCTGGGTAAGTGCCCCCATTCTTGCATCAATCCTGTCTTCTATTAAACAGCTGCGGTGGGGATTTCTTTTGAGTGTGGTGAAGCAGAATTGTTAAAATGATCAAAAAATCTAATATTTCGAGATTCTTTTTCCTCTGTTTGTCTTTTCCCCATGGTCTAAAATGGATGGGTTAAGAACCTCCATTATACAGGGGAGCCATATCAAAATTATGAGGGAAATCCTGACACTTTTTCATGACTGAGACATAACTTGTCTCTGAAGTGGTTCAAGCAGTACAGCCATAATTCAACAGTCATGCTGTAAAAAGCTGGCTCTGGATTCCTGTAATAATAATCTCAACCACAGTGGAAACTTCCAGACATCCCATTGCATAGAAATGAGACTTTTTGAAATTACATGGTAAGCTGTAAGCATTTACTACATAGGCTGCCAGAGGCAAAATCCCCCAAAGATGGCAGCTTTGATCATTTTAAAATTTGAACAAAATATTGTCATCAGGGACTCATGAGCAAAATTGAGGGCAGCCATTTCTCTTAACCTTGGTATTATCATAGCATTTCGTACTATTTCACAAATTAAAAGTTATATTACGGTACTGTAACTGTAATTTTACTTTTCACAACCTGAATGACTTTAACTGTTGTTTTAGATCTTGGATACAGATCATTTATGCATAAAAACTGACACCAGTCATGCTCAAGTAGCTGGTGTCTTGAACATTAGACCCAGATGAGATGTTGCAGCCTTTAATGGTTCCACCCACAAACAAATGCAATGGAAAAAGTATTTTGGTGGTGGACGATCAAGACGATCTCATCACTACAAATTCTGCTGCTTACCTACCACCTCAACTCGTTTTCTTTCTGTGTTTTTGTGAGTGACAGAGACTAACAGCACACCCATAATCATAGTAATCATCATTCTCACTCCTGCCTGTGTGCGCACGGTACAAGAGGAGAGGGTGAGCCAATGACTGAAATTACTCTGAGCAGCATGCAGGGGAATAAATTAGCCTACAACATAATAGACTTATGTACATTTCTCGCTTTCCTACCGATGGTTGGAATAACTCACTTGATTTGTTGCTAGTTGCTTTTTATAAATGATATTGGTATTGGTCTGAAAAAGGTAGAGAGCAGACCAAACTACTGTGAGGCATATGAGGGGGGAAGACACCATTTTTTAAAAACACATTCGACTCATAGTAGAGAATAAGAGCAGGTCACACGTTTGTGTTTCTTAGCATTACTAGCCTTATCACCCTGGATTTATTTATCTCTGTATTTTCATTGAAAATATCTAAACAGTGTCAGAACAATTATACAGATGTAAATTCTACAATGAAATTATGTTAAATTTAACGTGACTTTGAAATAAGAGCATTTTTATTCCATGGCAATATTCAGGTTTCTTTTTTAAAAATATTGTCTGGAACTCAAACAGAGCATATGATTCCCTATTAAAACTCCACCATTAACAGGCTACAAGCTGAGAGATGGCGCAGTCAAGTTAAGTACAACTAATGTTTCAACAAGATATCATCTAAAAAATGGTAGAGAAGACCATTATGTTATCAGTACAGTAACAGTTTTTCACTCATTATAGGAAATGTACCAAGAGCAAATCTTAACAGCACATGACATCTAATGAACCCCTCATATATTTTAAATGTAAAATCTTATTCTGGAAAATTACTAGCAACTAGTCATTTAATGCAAGTTTGTAGTGGAATCAAAACATCTACGTGTTCTTCTGAAATTTAGTGGACATTAATCATGAAGTCTCAAATTTAAAGTATTTGTGTTTTATTTAAGTACTTCTCTTAAATAAAATACAAATACTTTAGCTTAAAATGTACTAACGTGCAGTGGTGGACTAAATTTAGCTTGTTTCTCACACCTCTGGCAACAACAAAAGTCGGCAGAAAGAAAAAAAGTGCTTGCGGGAAAAAAAACCTATGAGAAAATGTTAGAAATCAATTATTTGAAATGAGTTATACTAAAACACATTTAGCATGATCTGAGTAGAGCTGTTTTAATGTGCCCCAAAAAATAAATAAATAAATACTTGTTGATTTATTTATTGGTTTGTTGGTTGAAAATATCCAGAATCGAGTCAAGAGACATGTTCTGCAGTCCTTCTTGTGAATAACCTGACCAGCCAACATCTATTCTTCTTTCTGGACTTTTTGTCCAACTCTTGCTTTAACACAGACTCAAGTTCATCCAGCCTGGTTTCCGTGCTGGTCCAGTCCTCTTGTTTCTTCTTTAGAGTGTGCTGTGCAGTGAAGATTTTAGTTTTCTTGGCCTTCTCCTCCAGGTCCAAGGCCTTCACCTGTTTTTTTTCTTGAAGGGCTTCATTGGTGCAGAGTTTGGCTCTAAGCTTCTCCATTTCACAGCGAAGTGTCTCTTGGTCCTTCTTGTGTTTAGCAGCTTGTTCCTCCAGGTCTTTCTGAGCCTTTAGGAGCTGCTGCTGGAACTTCTCTGCCAGGTCTGTCTGGGAGGCCTTTGTGCTCTGGGCTGGAGCCTCCTCATACCATTCTGCAGCAGGGTTGCTGTTTTTCTGTTGCAGTTTCTTGTTGGCCTCTTCCAGTTTGCGATTCTGGCTTGCCATGATCTTATCTGCAAGAATCAGTCTGTTAGCAGCATTGACTCTTTCAATGCCAGCCTCACTCAGCTCAAATTTCAGCTTTTGAATCACCTCCAGACAAGATCTGGTCTCATTGCTGCGGGACTGTTCCAGCTGGCCTTTGAGCTCTTTAATCGCTCGCTCAGCTTCTGCAGTACAGTAGTTAAAACTTATTGCGAACCTCTTCCAGCTGGATCTTTAAATCCAGGGCCTTTCGCTCCGCTGCTGCAAATCTGCAGTGGAACAGGTGCTGTTGGAACTGGGAGTCTTCCAGTTGGGCTTTGAGAGCAGCGTTCTCCTCCAGCAGATCATGTCTGACTCTGTCCTTCTTGGGTTTAAAATGGGACTTGCTCTTGAAATGCCAATTCCCCGCAAAGTTTCTGGTGTTTCTTCTAGAGTCTTCCAGCTCTGCATGATGCTGATTCTCCACGTTTCTTCTTTTCAGTTTGACAACTCTCTGGTTTTGTGTTGCTTCCATTGTGGCTGAAAAATATCGAGCATTAGGACTTCCATTGGCTAATTCTGTTCTATTCTAGTTTTATTTTTCAAATTGCCAAACAAAACCTAATGTAAAAAAATGGTCAGCTGCACCAAAAATCCAGTTGCAAAAGCAGCTTTGAAATCAATAATCCAAAGTATTTCCTCATGTGTAACACATTCAACCTAGTTTGTGCCTAACTGTTTAACATTTGAAACTTCTTCATCAATCCTTAAATTAGATCATATTATAATCTCTCTAATAAAGGCAGGAATCTCTGAGCGTGTGTGTGTGTGTGTGTGTGTGTGTGTGTGTATGTTTGTATTTCGATTATGTCGAGAACCGTTCATCCAATCAACCTCATGGGTCCGCAGGGTGTGTTGCTGTGGACCCAAGGGAGTACAGTGTCGCGACACGTTCAGAATGAATACACTTTGAATAAAGTACAGTGCAGCACAAGCCGCTCCGATCTGCAACAGTGAGGGTTGCGTATGCTTGTGGGGGCGGGGCTTATACGCCCCGATGTGGTAATGAATTGCTGAAACAGAGTTATTGTCATTACGCAAGTTTGATATGAGTTAGAAACAAATGTGTTGAAAAGGAGTTTTAGGTTCTGAGGAAGCACTGAATATTTTGCAGTATCTCCGCCATTGTCCTGTTGTTTCAGTGCTGTAGGTGAAACCAATGTGAGGCACACATTTTTAACAAGCCCTGCTTTATCTACAAAGCGCAGGAAGTCATCACATCGGCCCCTGTAAACAGGTACGGCACGAGTAAAATAGATGCAGCCATCAATGGCAAATATTAGCTCTTCTTTCCTCTTCATTTGAAGTGTAGTTGTGTACTTTCAACAATCTGCATAGGTTTATCTCCATTAAATACATTTTGTCTGGCTTTGCATTTTTCAGTAGTCATGAAAATAGTCAAATATGATCATATTAAGATGAGGGCTGGGGGCTTCTGCCCAGATTGTGTGCATAAGTTTGACATAATAAAATCAAACCAAACTAAATTTATTTAAAAACAAGTAATAAAAATAGGTGTTCAGTTTTGCAGGATATGTACTATAAATATACCAATAAGAAGGCAGACAGATAACTGCACAAAAATGTTACAAAAGCAGCTGGGAAATCAATAATCTGACAATTTCAGCACCAAAACCTTTCCTCTTGACAAAGATATTAAAACATCTATTGGTCTAACCAAGGAAAAGAACATTTATGGAGAAAGAAATGTCAAGTACCAGAGGCTGGACAGATTCTAAGTCTTGTTAACTTCTTCAGATATTTCCTCCTTCATTTAGACGAGGTATTTATTTAACAGTAATGTAATGAGCAGTTTGGTGTATTTTGTCAAATTAAGTTTCTAGTTTATGGAAGCCAATTTATGCCCCCCCAAAATCTAATTTTTACTTTGAGATCCTAAGTCAAATCTATAAGGTACTCAGTAAAAACTGAGATACTAAATCATAATTTAGTAGTAGTATTTATTTTGATCATGCATAACCTTTGCTCTGCTTCTCCTTCGTTCTTTTTTTCTTGGCCTCCATACTTATAGCGACACAAGACATTTAGACAATTCACAGCAGAGATTTGTTTTGGACTTCTCAGATGATGCTGACAGTTATGTCCTGAGCGACCTACAGACCGTGGTCATTAGTCAGCCTCTGGAGAGGTAAAGCGGTCCACTTGTCTTTTAATAACAGGGATGAGTGATGGAAATGAGGCTAGACCACTATAGAGAAAACTCTCAGAGAATTGAAAATGCGTAATAGCCAAGTTGGGAAAGTACCTGGTCAGCGCGACTGATGTGTGGGAGGTGAGTACCTTTTTCGAAAAGAGTTGTCACATTGTAAAAGGAGCTGTTATGAGTATCAATAATTGCCTGTCACGCTGGTAAACAACTATCCTGACTGGAGATAACTTCTAATTGTGTCTCATTGTGTCATCAGTGACATTGTTTGAGAAATGACTCCCCGCGGTGTCTTAAAGGAGAATACTGTGTTCGCTTGGTGAAATGAAATCAATTCTTTTCAGAGAGACGAAACCAGTGACATTAATGCCCACTGGGGGCATCGATATCTACTGCTGTGACACACACATTATTCTCGTGAGCTTGCCGCCGTTCCCTCTCATCCTCTCCTCTTTCTCTTCCTGCCGCGTCTCACCCCGCCTCTCCCTCTCCATCCCTTTCTCTCTCTCTCTCTCTCTCTCCTCTGTCTCTTTCATCCTCATCTCCCACATGTCTTTCATGGCAGAGTGTGCCACTGTTTTCGCCTGTGGTTTCCATAGAGACGAGTTGCTCCCGTCTATTTCAAGCTACCTCCTCTGGTCTAGTGCTCGTCTAGACTTTCTCTTTCCCCCTGCTCATTAGATTTAAGCGCCAAACTAGGTAAATGAACAACTATCTGCTTCTAATACCTTATTATCTGTTCAAATCCCAGTGTACTGTAGACTGTGTGATCTCAATGAAGCGCACTGACACCACTGATTTTTTATTTGTTTTTTTTTATATCACAAGCTACCTACCGGCTGCTCACAGTATGGGCTGCTATTTCAAATCAAGGTCATGAGTCTTCTTAGTACAGTTTAATTCATTCTGTGGGAATTGTCGCTACAGGATGCCATAGCAACCGGGTGATTCCTGTCTGCGCAGGCGATCTGAGCAACACAAAGTCTCACATCTACAGAAAACCGAGGGCCGTCACAGAGAAGTGAGAAAAGCTCCAGTACATATGCCTGCACAAAGCAAATATGCTACAGACATTCTGTGATAAATAATTTGATGGCGTGATCACAGCAACATGAAACCTCATTCTGTTTTTGTTTTACATGCAAGTAAATTTACAAAACAAGATTTGAATAAGACATAAAATAAAATAGCGTCATACACGTCTAGTGTTGATGGAGTATTGCCACAATATGTTTACAAAATCCGACGCTGACCTTTGTTATCTGTGCAGGGGTAAACCAGGTGGAACAGACCACAGTTTGTCCACAAGGAGCGTCTATAAATAGTACGGAGGAGTACCAGTGAAGGATCAGTGGCCAGGTCGCGAGACAGACTTAATCCGTCCTGAGACCAAGGTTTTTAAATTTTAACTGAAAAGCTTGGACATTGAATTTTGTGTTTGTCCGTGTTAAACCTAAACTATCCGTATGATTGTACAACAGAATTGGCTAGCATTCAGTGTTTATGAAGCTGTTTTTACCAGTTTCAGTCCTCTGAATTGACAAACATCGTCTCTGATTTATTCAGTTATTCATTAAAAGTCTGGAGTCATGCCCACTGAGGAGTGTTAACCTCCAGGTGACCAATCAGAGTTTCCTCTACGAGATTAAGAATGGGGATGTCATCTTCCTACATTTATAACTAGCTACCCAGCTAGATTAGTCCATTACCATTTGGTTAATTAATCTATAACTATTTTTATAATTGATTAATCCATCCATCCATCGTCAACCGCTTATCCTGCATACAGGGTTGCGGGGGGCTGGAGCCAATCCCAGCGGACATCGGGCGAAAGGCGGGGTACACCCTGGACAGGTCGCCAGTCCAAATAACCAGTCACACTCACACATCTAAGGACAATTTAGGGTCACCAATCAACCTAGTCCGCATGTCTTTGGACGGTGGGAGGAAGCCGGAGCACCCGGAAGAGAACCCACGCAGACACGGGAAGAACATGCAAACTCCACACAGACAGACCGGGACGACTGGGGTTCAAACCCACTACCTTCTTGCTGTGAGGCAACAGTGCTAACCACTGAACCACCGCGCCGCCCACTAATTGATTAATCATCAAATTAATTTTGCAAATGCCCAAAAATTCGGTGGCTCCAGCTCCTCAAATGAGAATATTTGCGGGTTATCTTAGTCTTCTATCAACTTTGTGTTAGGGTTAAAGTTATTTTTGGACTGTCGAACAAAACAAGAGGGAGAAACACTTCTTGTAAACAAAATTTTTCTGTTTACAAAAAAACTCCACAGTACAGCTGTAAGTTATCGCGTCTTAACAACCTGCTCCTGCAGCATTTGTGAGGACTGAAAATGATGTTGGCCACATGGTGTATACATCACTCGCTTGTTTTTACGCAATGAACCGGCTGTTGAATGACCAGGTGTCAACTGCACATGTGTTAAGCAGCAAACCAGACAACATTTCTAAATAGAGTCTGTAACCACAGAATATGCATCATTTGAACACACAAATGAGTTTGTGTTTGAACGCACAAACACCAAGCATGTTGTTACAAAAATTGTTTTCCTGTAAACCCATTTCCTCCCTGTCATAAAAAGGGTGCCACTATTGTCTGTTTGTATCAGTGAATCAGTATGTTTGTTTTGAAGAGCAAGAATACAGATTAGAGATCACAGCAGCACCAAATAACAGTGAATATACATGACCTGACAAAGTAGGCTAATGTGAAGTTGAAATGATGCAGTTAGAAGAGTTGAAGTGGAATAAAAGTGCGTATTATTTACAAAAGTGAAGGCGTTCCCATTTTAAGCTGTGGAGCACTCCAGCAGGTTTCCCACCACATAAACGCAAAGGAAAAACCCAGTGTACATAGGAGCTGACTGTCTCCTCGGCGAGAGCCTTGTTTGTTTGTGGTAATTATGCTGATGTTTTCAAATTAATGTGCTAGTGATTGAGGTTAAAATGCTACATGTGGTAACTTTAATCTAATCTGATTAAAGGTGTTTCACACTCACGGTAGAGGGCTTGACTTGAAGGCACATCTCGCACACATGTAATCAGTCAGATGGCCCTACATGAGTCCCCTCTGACCAAGGAGACTAAACAGCCTACAGCGAGTCTACTCGCTATAATTACTCTGCCGTGTGTTTTCTGATGGTCGGATGGTTTGATCTATGGAGCATGATATATGAGGCGACTTTAAGGGCAGATAACTTCCTTGTATTGATGCTTTAATTGCAGCATATTAACAGCTTGTTGGTGTGAAAACAGCTTTACACAATAATGACCTTATTAATGATTATTATAAACGGCCTTCCTATTTTACTCTTTTTATGCTTTGTAAAGCACTTTGTGACTTTGTTCTGGGAAATGTGCTATTTTAAATAAACTTTACTTACTTACTAACTTAATTAATTGTGGCTCACTTGTTTTGTTAGAAGTATTAAGTACTACCATAAGACCGTATCACTTGTCAAAAAGAAACAGCTCAGAGAGAGAAACAAAGCCGAACATATAACGAGTTTCTCTCTGTGGTGAGCAGAGCATCCGATTTAGATCCCCAGATCTCTTCACAGTGCAGTCTGAGGGACTGATGTCTCTGTACTACCACCTATCTTTAACTCCCTCCCTCCTTGGTAGAGTTCTCACGAGGAACCTTGTCAGCTCTTATATCCAAGCTGACACTTTTGACAAGCATTTGTGAGAATGACAGCTCTCGCAGGGAAACCTTGGGTTTTTAAATGCTATCTCCTTTTTCCCCCTACCACACCCATATCATGAGAAATAAGCTTCTTTTGTTGCCACTGCTTGCTCTTAGCCGTGGCCCAACATTTAAAATGACTACATACAAATCAAACAGGGTGTTTTATGTATTTTGTTAAAATTAGAGCCAAAGAGTCAGCTTAGGGAGGAGGTTGGGGAGGTTGGATAGGTTCAGAGGCACTAACATTAAGCAGAGGTGAGAAGTGAGCTACAGAGATCTGCTCACTTCTTTCTAATTCAACACCCCTAGATTTCATTTGTTTTCTAACATGTAGTCTTCAGACTGAATCTATGCTGAAGTGACATCACATCAAGTGACATCCCTTGTGCTGACGCAGCTCCCTCTGGAACCGCGAAAGGCTTTGTGCGATTTTTTAACATATGTAGTAGTACCTGTCAACAGACTTTGATGTGTAAAATCGGTGGAGTTCCCCTATGTTGGTGTTGAGATGGTCATTTCTGATTATTTCAAGAGCAGAACTAGGGATGCTGGGTGATGGCAGAAATCTCACAGATGGACATCTCAAAACACGGGCACATGATACCAAAAATACCAGCATTACTAGATTTTGGGGAAAATATGTTCTCTTGCAGCAGCTAGCCTGTCAAGAGATTTCAGAGGGAGAATTGTCCTTGAGCGAGACTTCTGTTTCTGGGTGTCATGGGGAGTCACTCGTAGGGATCCTTTCCACGATGTTGTCAGACGCCTGATATAACAGTCTGAACCTCCTAGTGGCAAAAAGAAGCACTTTTTGTGGATGTGATTTTGACGGCCGCAAATGCCTTGAAGGAATACGTCGGTTCACAGCTGCCGGCCGAAGCCATCTACTCCACGGATTCCAAAACTTTTTGTACCTACTAATCATTTCAACACCAAAATATGTGAAAATGAGGCCCACTTTTAAAATACTTAAATTATCCTTTACATGAACTTCTGTGACACTGTGAAATTCTGTTTCACCCTGGACAACTCTGTGTGGCATGATGATGGATGTTACTGCCCTGTTCAATTAACTCCAGTGCCACAGTTCTCTTTTACCCTCTTGAGCTGTACATTCTCAACTTGTGCCTTGGGATGGGTGTAATATCCCATCAACAACCGCCCCCTATCTCTGCCAAGATCCATCTGAGCTGCAGAGATTGAGGTCTAATGGGAATCAACCTGATCTCAGCTCTTTTACTTCCCACCTGCTGCTATCCAAACGCCCTGCCTCTGAAGGAATAGCAGGTGAGTGACAGCTCTTTGGAAAAACCACCTGGAACATGTTAGCAGCTTGTCAAGGCACACTGCCTTGAGGAGTGGGGTTGGGGCATCACCTGCCTTTTTCTTGGGCTTCAACCTCTCTGTGGTGCGCTTGATCCTTCTCCCTCCTTGTGACATTTCTCACTGCCATTAGGTGCCAGAGGCCTTCACTTTGCTCTACACTTGTTTTGTTCCTCTCTTGCGCCCAGCTTTTCTGCCTCTTATCTCTCCTTTCCTCTTAGCCTCGGGAACACGTCTCAGGCTAACCTGAACACAGGGGCGATGTACTAGGGAAGAAAGGCTAAATGACTTTCTGTTGTTGAGCTGAATGTGGATGTTTATCAGGAATGAGACAGCTTGCAACCTGTTGTCTAAGGGAGATCACAAGCCTTTCACTGCCTTTGGTCATGTATCATACCACCACCCACGCACTGTGAGCCTTGACTGCCTTGGGTAGTTTTCTACGTCAGGCAGACAGACGGGTTGAGTGAATGATGGAGAGACAGACGGGCACATACACATTAAGAGAGTATTGAGGTAAATGCTGAAAGGAACAGCTGTAGCTATGACTGCGATGCAGTGACCGTACATTTTTCCTGCACTGGTAAAAAATAGAGTGGGCACGGCCTAGAAAAAATTAATATGAAGTAAAACCTCTCCAGTATATCTTTATTTAGCTATGAAACTTTTGGTAGCTGGGAAAAAAAATCACATGAATCAGCTTTTGGTAAAAAGCAAAAAAGCCATAGTATTTCAGCACATATCTGCAGCTTCTACAAACACATTTCTGAGCACATTCTGAAAATAAACTGTGTCGTTGTCTCTCTTGATCTCAATGGCTTCCCACTGTTTTGATGTTCAGCTGTCACCGTGTCAACTTTCATCAGCCTAACTGTGTAGTAACAAGTGTAGTATCTCTTATTGCAATCAGCTTTCATTACCAGCACAAAAGGAAAGGCTCCATTTGGCCCAGCGCACGTGTGACTAATAACACTAGCTTATTATTGAATTTCGATACAACATGAGACGACTTTATTGTGCAACTATCAGGGAAGTTTTTTCTCTGGACTTGGTAACGAATAGGGACGGACAGAACTCCAATATGACTTCTTTATTACCACAGAGCTGTTCCAGATGACCTTCTGTGATATTGGCTGACTGGCAGGCTAATGAAGAGCAGGAGGGACTGAGTGGAATTAAAGTACTTCAGAGGTGTGTGTGCTGCCTCGATGCAAGTGACATCGGGGGTGAAGGGGGGCCAGAGGTTGGCGAAGTCAGCGTGGGAGGAGTTCTTGGGTCAAGTGAGAAAGTTTGGGTGGTGGAGGTTAAAGAGTTAGAGTCTAACCTCATTCAACAAGTAATGCCAAAGTGCCAGAGAGCTGCTGTGGTGGAGTTAACAGTACCACTGTAGTATTCAGGGCCTTCCTGGGCTACATGTGTGGTTTTGTCTGTTTGTGAAACCTGGGGGGAGTTTTAATTTGTACTCCAATTTACGTTCTTACTTCGCAACCTCAGGGAGTGAATAAGGAACCACTCCCAAAAACGGTAGTCCTGCATTGACCTGACCTGTTGACATATAACATGTATTCTGCTGAATCTTTATAGAACAAAACGAGAAAGGAAATCAGTGAGAGCAGGATGCTGCTGAACACACTAAAACAATATATCATGCAGGTTGGCAGTGCATCTACAATGGTTAAGTTGTTAAAATGCTGAATTAATGGACATAAATCAGTCTTTACCGTTATGGTTTGGTTTTTTTTTTATGTTGTTTGGTCCTGTTTTATCCTTGTTTATGCCCTCCCTCTTGTGTTTGTCACACTCTGTCTCTGTGTTGCTGTCCTTTGGCTGTGGTTATGTTTGGTTTTGTCAGCTGTACATTTGTTTTGTCATCACGCGTCTGTGCTTGCCTTCCTGTGTTATTTTGTAGTGTTCTGTCTCTTGTCTTGTCTACCTGCATTTCCTGTCCCTGTGTGATTGTCTGATGTGTTTCACCTGCTTGTCATTCGGTTCATCCTTCCTGGTGTGTTTACTTGGGCTGTTCTTTTCATTCCTTGCATGTTCAGTGTGGCTACCTCGTGTCTCGTGTCCCACCAGTATTCCTTGTGCCTTCACAGTATTTTGGACTTTCTCTGTCTTTTTGGATTCATGGTTATTCTGCTGTTCGTCTTTGGTTTCATCATGTTTTGTTTTTTGGACTGTCCTCACCTCCACTAATTTTTCCTGCCTGCGTGGATTATTGTTTGTCCACTGCCAACCTCATCTGTAAGTTGCACCTGTTTGTTCAGTAAAACCCTCACTAAATATCCCTCTGTCTCTAAGTGTCAGCATCTGGGCCACAAATCCCTGTTTTCTGTGTTGGCATTATGGCTGAAAACAACAGTTAAATTTATTGCCATTACATTCTATCAAATAAATAAACCTATGCTATGGAATGATTAGTCATTAACTTTAATTAGGATTATAGAAAATGATCAAATGGCGTAGTGGGAGGCTTAGCCATGGAACATGAAGGTATCATTTATTGTTGTGGAGGTTATCAGAAAAGAAAATTAGCAATTAGACAGAGGTCAGGCTGCTTTTGTGAGAAATGTGTGTTATTATAATCTTTTGTCATGTTTGCAAGCTTTTGTTTTACTGCTGTTTGAATCTATTTTTAGGTAGAGGTATGGCTCAAGGGATGGTAGTGCCAGTCTGTTGGTTATTCAGTTTGGTGGATGGATGAATTGCCATAAAACTTGGTACAGATATTCATGTCACTTTTCATCTAGCAGCATCATTGGATCCAAATTTTTATTTTGGTTTATGACCAAATTCCTGCAAAACGGATGACATCCGTGACATCAGCCTCTGCTGTACTTTGTGTTTAGAGTTAATATCAGTCAGCTCAGTGATGATGAACCAAGGTGGTATTTTTTGGCTTCAGCCTCTTTTCATCTTCAATATTATTCCCATAACAGTTTAATCTTTAAAAATCCTTTTAATATCCTTTAATACCCCTGAAGTATTGAACATATTCTATTGAATATATAATACTTAAGTATTTATTAAAGTGATATGATGTTTACAGGAAGTGATATATTCAGGTTGGATTTTTAGCTTATTCTCCCTAAATCCAGACAATTTTTTTTTTTTTTATTCTGCAATATCCACTGAAATGTAAAATAAGGTTCTGTGGGTATAAACAGTGTTTGAACAATATTAAATCATTAGTTGCAAACTGGATAGTCTGCCTAAGGTAATATTTTCATTTGCATGTTGGATAAATGCAGTATATATATTCACTCTATACAAATCATTATGGACATGAACTTGTCAGGCACTTACCTTGAATTCCACCTTAAATACCGACCATCAGCACAATATCATCATCCACAGGGAAGCAAATTAACTTAATGGTAGGCATGCAGTGGGGGAGGAAAACAATTCAAAATAATGGTCAACACATGCAAAAAAAGTAAGATTAACACGACAATACAGGATGATAAAGAATCAAACAACACTGATGGGACATACATTTCAAAGATGGCTGTATGCACAGCTTAAGTACTGTGAAACATGCATTTGTGAATGGCTGATAAAGAATAACACAAGCGCACACACAGAGTTAAAAGATATCTTGTTCTTCATTTGTTGTCTTCTCTAACTCAACAACAATGTTGAGCGATGTGCAAATGTTCCAGTAACATGATTGCTTTTGCCGGTAATAACTACAGCAACAAAGACTGAGTAATGATATTGCAGTTACCAATCAAAAAAAGAGATTATTGCTTTTGCTGTCAAGCTGTCCAAATGTCAGATTGAACAGGAATGATCAAAAAAGGTCTAAATCCTGCCACAAACTCCTGATTCATTTCCCTCATATTAGACTCACACAGCTACAGCCTGAATGAGCAGTGGCAGGGAGCAGTATATTATCTGGTGAAAGTCCCATCACTTCAATTAAAGCAAATGGATTTCAAAACACTGGACATCACTATTCCCATGCTGATCATTCAAAGGCAAGAAAGGAATTATCTGCATATTTGGTGGGTGTTAACAAAAAGCAATATAATGAAAAAACATACTGCAACAAATTACTGCTCCCAAGGAGGTTTAAGTTATACAGGTCTTTATGAAAGGAAGTAATGTTCCCCACAGTTGCCCATGCAGTCACACTGGCAGTTGTGTACCTAGGGCCGTCCTTGCAGGCGTGGCATCGCTCTTGATCCAGAAGGAGACCCAGGAGAGGACCACAGTCAGGATACAGGGGATGTAGGTCTGGATGGTGAAGTATCCCATCCTTCTGCTGAGGTCAAAGTACACTGTCATCAACACATAGTCACCTGTTGAGAGAGAGAGAGAGAAAATGGAGTATAAAAACTGCAATAAAGAGATAACCGTATAATAAATACAGCATCATTGCTCCTGGGATGCCGATCTGTTGATTCAGCACTTTGGTCCAGTCTGAAGTATCTCAACAACTACTGGACGGATTGCCATTAATTTTATCCCAGCATTCACAGCCCTATTCTACTATAGTATATTATTATACTACAGTTGAGACTATAGTATAATAGTTAGTTAGTATACTAATACTAATAAAAACTAAACTGAAACTAAGCATTTTCAAAAATTAAAAACTAAACTGAACAAGCCAAATCCGTAAAGTAAACTGAAATTGAAAACAAAATAAAAACAAAATAAAAACAAATGTAAAATGCAAACTATAATAACCTTGCTTTGTACATTCACATTTCCTTCAGGATGAATGAATATCCTTTAACTTCACTAACTAGCATTTAGCACCGCCATTATCAGGTCTGCAAAATGGATGACACTCCCATCAGCCTCAGCTGTGTTAAGTGCTAATTTTGTTTTTAATTTTCTTCTTTCCATTTAAAGAACATAATCTCTGGTTCTGATAAGTGCTACATAGACAAACTCTATTTTATTATTATTATTTATTCAGCAAATATGACCATGCTAACACACTAAACTAAGATGATGAACATAGTCAATATTGTAGCTGCTAAACATCACCACATTAACATTGTCACAGTGAGCATGTTACCATGCTGACATTAGCATTTAGCTCACAGGGCTCCTTGTGTGACTGCAGAGTCTGTTGTATTAAGTTACATCATACTTCAAGGTCAGGCTGCTATTTTGTAAGTTACACTTAGACATTAGACATCCACCCATAAACTACAGACCACCATCCCTGAGGATCTGAAGCAGCACACTGGCTCACGAGTAATTAAAAGGTCTGCTATGTAGCTGGAGGCTACATTGTGCCGTGCTTTTAACTTGGTCATCAAAACAGAGGCCAGAACCATTATCCTGCATTTTATCAGAGAAGCAGATCAGTAGATTTTATGAGAGGATAGATCTGTGTATTATGTTTGGGAAGAGAATCTAGGTGTAGCACCCAGCCGGGGAATGACCCCTGGAGAATATCCCACACACAAAGAACCATTTTCTGTTAGAGTTTAACTGAAACCATTTCAGAGAGACGTCGGTCCAGTTTTCTAATGAGATTGTCAGAAGTGTCTAACGCTGTACTAAGATCAAACTTCTTAAGTATCTTTAACTAAGACCGTTTCTGTTCACCAAAGAGCCGATAAACTCCACTGAAATGTGTCAAAGTTGTTATTATTGGTCATACAAGGCATCAGAAAAGTGTTCAGTTCCTCCTCTGATAGTTTGAAATTAGGTCTATAATTGCTTAAAGTGAGATAATCTGGATCAAACGGGAAGGCAGGCAGGCAGACAGAGGGGACAAAGACAAGGAGACAGGAAAGAGAGGAGATAGCTGGAAAAGAAATGAGGTGAATAAGATTTAAAGAGAGCAGAGGACAGTAAGAGAAAAAAGGGGAGAGAAACCTTAATGGAGCCCAGACTACAGAGGAAGAAACTTCTCTCTAACTTGAGCAACTGTACAATGGCACTGTCGGTGTGAGGGGAAGAAACACGAGGAGAGTGACAGAATGTATTCGGCTGCCTCTTTAATGGTCCGACTACAGTAGGATGCTTGTTATTGCGAGCGTTAATTGACAGCAGCAGGGAGATACTGAGCTACAACACTTGGCGAACAAAAGCCATTGTTCTGTAACCTTGACAAAGTTCTACGCATCCGACAAGCATTACTTTAAATATTACTGAAGAATGTCTTTTGATAATCTGCTGCCACTCAGACATTTCCATGAAAAGGAAGCCGGTTTGAATAAAACATATGCAGAGGAAGACCTTTGCCCTCCGCTCAGATGCTGAATCTCACTTCATGCTCTACATAGAATTGAAATAATTTTAATCGCCAGGTGCACCAGCGTCATTGTGACAGAGTGTTTATCACTTACACAGTTGCAAATGTGTATCAGTGCAGTACATGTAATGGTTATCTGCACAGTTCCTCAAGTTTTTTGTTGTTGATTTAGGGCCATCATGTGCCACCAGCTCGAGGGCCGCCAAAAAAGAAGATTTTATTAGTAATATTAATTCATTTCAGGCCCTCTTTCTATTTTTAAAACTCTGTCAAACTCACACAATGCAGCCTTTTATTGTTAAATAAACCCACCTCTGACACTACACTCAGCACCTGATGCTGAGAGCAGTCTGCAGGTAGACGACCAACAAAAGTCTGGAGTCAGTCGGTGGCAAAAAGAAGCACTTTTTGTAGACGTAATTTTGATGGCCGCAATTGCCCTGAAGGAATAAGCTGCTGCCACTGCAGTCAGTTCTTGGCTGCAGGCTGAAGTCGTCTACTACAAGGATTTCAAAACTTTTTGACTCAAGCATTAGTTAATTAGTTGAACAAAAGATTTGAAAGAATGATAAATAATGATCTAAACACTGAATTTAAAATATAAACACAAATTTCCCAAGGTGCTCATGTTCAAGATTGCAACATTGAGGTATGTGAAATTGATAATGCACAGTAGGCTAAGTTTGTATAATTTAGAAAAAATCTGAATTATTTAATATGGTCAGGTCATCCACAAGTGAAAGCCTGACATTGATGATAACTGCGCCTCAGTACATGAGTCATGGACAATCAGGAACCTGCATGATGTTAAAATCATATCCTGAACATGATTGAAACCAGGGTGAGACTGAGAGTGCATGTAAAGGTGCTAATTGAAAGACTATCTGTTGATGTTGATTATAATTGAGTTCTGATAATAATTATGAAATATTAGAGTGAAACAATCAACCAGAGTGGATGTCTCGCATAGGGCACCAAAATGTCTGCTGCTTATGGTCATTCACCAAAATGCCAGAATAATTTTTCTTCATTTTTTTGCTGCCCAGTGGCAAGAGTTTGGAAGAATCAGGTGACAGGTGAGCAAATTGGCGAATAACGATGTAGTGAGTGGATGTGGAAAGCTGAGATAAGATGTGTGGTGCGTTTAATTACTTTTTATTCATATAGAGTCAATTCTTTAAATCCTTGTAAATCCATACAGAAATGCTCTAAAGAAAGGAATTGTATAAATATGGCCCATTAAGGCAGAAACCATGTAATCACATATTAGTTGACTGTACTGTATAAGACTAATGCAAATTACCTGGTTAATAATCTCCAAAGCAATGTAACAACAAAGGAAATCTTAATCACAACACAGTAGCACAGAATCAAATCAGAGTACTTTGCTACTTTGCTAACAAAATAAAACTGTCCAGTTTTATGTACCCATTTATGTAGATAAAGTGTGTGTGCTTCTAAAGCAATCCAAAGCATGTTAGAATTGGAACATAGTGGTGAGATAAAAAAACAACTTAATTTATATACCAATAGGGGTAAATAAAACAACAATTAATTGGAGCTTGAATGATTCTTCTCCTTCTCCCTCTAAATGCAAGACAGAAGCAGACCAAGATAGACATAGTTCACATCTACTCTTCTGCTGACAGAATGTTTCCTTTGACAATTTAATGCACAGAAGATAAGCATCATTATGCACAGTTTTATTTTGCAAATGTTGCAGTATTATACCAGTATTATACTGTTTCGCTTGCATTAATTACTGTATGGGGGCTGAAAAAAATGAACAATCTCAGATGGACTATCTGTGGCTGTGTGCATACACACAGCAGCGTGGTGACTTCTGTGCTCATACCGTGCATCATAGCAAACAACCCCTCTGTTTACATTCTGTTTGGAGAGTAACAACCCCTCTGTTTACACGCCCCTACAGAATACTTATTAGTCCGAGTTGCCCGCTCTACACTTGTCGACAGACTCTGTCATGCCATACAGTCAGGTCTACTTTCTGTTTGGAAGTTGCAAAGATTTTTCTTGGGAAAACTGTTTTATTAATGAGCTCATGGCAATTCAGCTAAAATGTTGTTGCTGCTTCCTTCTTCATCTGTCTCCAACAAGAGCAAGTTATCCTCTATTACACACTCTATCTCCTAAATAATTGGTCTTCCAACCCCCAACATTTCAGACATCGATAATTAAACACAGCCATCACTCGCATGGCACTCACCATAGCACATAAACCTTGCAACCTGATCTCACAGAAATGACCACGACCTCTACCCCTCAACCTATTTTTTCACACTATTCCTATGTGAACGCAGATACAGAAAAAACCCCAACAATGTTTCAGTACAAGGTTTTGTGCATGTCTTTGTTTGCGTGTACAGGTTGTAATGATCCAATGAAGTTGGGGTCAAGGGCACCTGGACTTGGTTGAAGAAAAAACTAGAAGGTGTTTCGTCCCTCATCCAAGAGACTTCTTCAGTTCTGACTGACTGGTAGGGAAACTCAGCTATTTAACCTCTGTGGGATCGTTAGCTAGGATCGTTGATACCGCTGGTTCCTTAGTGCACCTGGCTGTTGTAACGACAGTCGTCATGGTTGTTAGAACCACCCCTGGCCAAGTTTGAACGACCATCGTTGGTATCTTCACCTGAGGCCAAGAGGAAATGCTTGTTCAGTTTTCTGGGAAGTGATGAAAGGACAGCATTGTAAGTGGGGGATAAGTGGTGGCGTAGACCCCCTCCCCTGTTCAACGACAGCTTCTTAACCTGGGTGTAAATGGCTTCTTTGACACCTCTTTCAAATCATCCATCTTCTCTGTCGAAAATGTGCACCTGGTGTTCCTCAAACGAGTGTTTGTTATCCTTCAGATGTAAGTAAACTGCTGAGTCTTGACCTCAGGAGTAAGCCCTTCTGTGTTGAGCCATGCGTTTGTGTAGTGGTTGTTTAGTTTCTCCAATGTACAGGTCTGTGCATTCCTCACTGCATTGGATCGCATACACTAGATTGCTTTTCCTGTGTTTGGGTGTGCGGTCTTTGGGGTGTACCAGTATCCGTCTTAGCGTGTTCTTGGGTTTGACGAAAATCCTCCTGAGTTTCTCTGATACTCCAGACACGTATGGAATCACAATGTTGTTGCGTTTGACCTTCTTCTCCTCATCCCCGGTAGTGTTGGTCTTCTTCCTGGATTTTGTGGCTTTTTTCTCAAAGGTCCATTTAGGGTATCCATAGGCTGTAAGTGCCCTCTTAGGGTGGTTCTGTTCCTTCTCTCTGGCTTCTGCACTTGTTGTTATGTGGTCTGCTCTGTGTGCAGGGTTCTGATGACTCATAGCTTGTGTTCCAGTGGGTGGTGGGAATCAAAAAGTAAGTATTGGTAAGTTGTGTGTGGGTTTCCTGTAAACCCCAATTTGCAGGCTCCTGTCCTCTTCAATGTGTACAGCACAGTCCAGGAAAGCTAAACTGTTGTTGTGGACATCTGCTCTTGTGAACTTGATGTTACTGTCCATGGAGTTGATGTGTTCGGTGAAGGCTTACACTGAAGGAGTTGAGGGCTTTTCCCTCCACTTCTTCCATATAGATGTTAGCCACAATGGGTGACACTGCTGAGCCCATTGCACAGCCATGCTTTTGTCTGTAGAATCCTCAGTTGTACTGGAAATAGGTGGTTTAGACAGAGGTAGAGTCATTTACAGATCTGGTCAGGGTGAGGCTGGTTCTGTTGTCCAGGGTGTTGTCTTTTAGTAGCCGTTTCCTTACGGATTCTACTGCCTCCATGGTGGGGATGCAGGTGAACAAAGAGGTCACATCATAGGACACCATGGTTTCATCTGGGTCCAGTTTCAGTCCTTGAACTTTGTTTACAAAATCAATGTTTTGGATGTGGTGTGGCGTGTAACCCACCAAGGGAGCTAAGATGGTAGAAATGTGTTTGGCAATGTTGTAGGTGACCGAGGTGATGCTGCTATGATGCGATGCGACCTATTTGTTTGTACTGCAAATACTGCAAATAAATAACTTTCGTTATAAATCTAGGTCACTCTACATGCACAGCAAACTAACCATTATAACCTAATATCATATTACAAATGACATGGTAGGAAAAAATGTATATGAAATACGTGATTTTGCACCATTCATCATACCTTTCTAACCATCAACCATGTTGTCCGCCATGTTTCTATGTATGACGTCAACAACTTGTGTACCAAAATTTTCTCAGACTTTCTGAACTTCAGGGGGCATTCACGTGAATTTTGAATGAATAATCTTTCCGATAATTCCGACACCACATGAATGCACAGTAAGTATGGCAAGGCGAAATATAAGACTGAGGATTTACCTATATGTTTGGTAAATGTAATGCTACAGCCGCTAACATAAGCTAATACTCTGATAGCATCTGCTTCTATACAAATATTATTACACAGTTTTTGTGTAAGCCAAGAAAAGTTTTTTTTTTAACATAACCTAGGATGCTACTTGGCCTTGGAAGTAACACTCTGTTACTACTGTAGGTAAGCTAGTTAACCCAACATGCTTACAATCGCCTTGAGCAGATAAACACAATGTTTAATTCCCTTCCTTACAATTTTGCTCTTGTGTGTTTGGTTCTGGAAAGGCTTAAAAGCCTTCAAACTCTTTAAATGCTTAGTAGTTATTAGAGCCCCATGTGCACCGCTTCAACTTCTGAAGAAATCCAAAGCTAGACAGGCATGCTGTCTAGTTATAAATGCTAAACTATGATTGGATAATAGCTGCTCTAGGGTGAGGTTAATTGAATGGTAAAATGATGCATTTCTTTTTAGTTAACTGCATACCTGGTCATGTCTGCATGCAGTAATACTTTCATCAGTTTCATGTGATCTGTGGTCAGCAGGTTATTGACTGCAGTGAAAGGAAGTAGGATTTCATTCATTGAGTAGAGAAGGAACATCAAATGGAATATCAGTATTGTGATCTGTGATCCAATCAGAGAACAAGGCATGGAAATGCAATTTTGCTACAGATTCTTCATTTCCAGGGTGGACATGTGAAGGGAGAAAATAGGACGAGCATCAGCATTTATGCAACGTAACTGCAGAAAAAGGCATAATGGAAGCTTTTGGGGAATTTGCGATGGGATGGTAGAACAAAGCAGTGAAGTGTTTGGGATTTCGCATTGGGGCCTTTTGAAGAGGACTCCGCTGAATTGATAACGACGGCGGATTTGCGGCGGGGTCCCCAGTGGTGCTGTGGCCTGGGATCTGTCCACTCTGTCCTCATTAAAACAGCCCCATACCTCATGTGTTTATGAGGGATGAAGGATAAAAAGAGGAGAGAGGGAGACACATACAGAGAGGGAAATAGGAGAGAGAGAGAGAGAGAGAGAGAGAGAGAGAGAGAGAGAGAAAGGAAGAGAAACAGAAACACAGCACTTTCGAAGTTTGTCATGATGTAAATTAATGATAGGTATTTTTAGCTTGGGATCTAATCATCATGCGTGTGGAGATGGAGCTCCGGCAAGTGAAACAGGAAAAAGAAAGGGGTAATAAATGAGAAAACGGCTAATTTTCTTGAACAGCATGAGGTAGATGTGTAGGTTTGCCGTTGCCTTTGAGCATCTCAGCAGAAAATTAGTTTGGCTGTGTTTTGACGATGCAGCGGGAGTCCAGGAAAACATTTAATTTATAAGGCCATCAATGTGTCTCTGGATGAGTGTGCTCATCAGTCAGCTTTTTTTGTATGATCAGGAACAAAGATACAATGGCAGTTCCTCTTTAGATTTAAACAGGATGCCTGATCAGTATTCCCAACGGGTGATGCAGTTAAACAGACAACAGAATTTGTTCATGCTGTTAGTTACAAAGAATAATATATTTGATTTAGCTATGTCACATTTGAGTGCTGGAACAAACACGCCCATGCTTTCCCTTTTTGTAAAATGAAGCTGTACAACTAATTTCCACTGAGCGCCTTAATAATTTGATGCCACTCCTTGTTATCCCTCTCCTAATCATCCCAAGTACTCCTGTCCCTTGAATATTCATGAACGGAGGTTCAACTCTTAGAAATCTGAATGAGGTCACATTATGCAGATCTGAGCATGTCTCTCCACAGACAAAAGACTGTATGGTACGAATATGCAACTCATAAACAAGGTTAAGAGGGGTTAACAATTGCTGCGTCATGCTCTTTCTCTATCTCCCTCATTTATGATGATTAACTTATTGAGCCATTAAAATCTGTCTTTGTCTTCGAGGGTCACGTGAAAGCATTAAAAATGTATTAGCAACTTGTCCACCCCATGCCAGTTGTCGGTATAATTACTGGCACCTGTTGGAGCAACATTATAACACTGCCTCCCAAACAAGAAACTTAAATTAAATAATCAAAGAAGACAAAGCATAAGAACTGCACTGAAAGCACTGGAAGAGAGAAGGAAAATGAGTGAATAATTAAACTTTCTTTTTAATCTTTAATCTTGGTGATTAATGTCAGTGGAAAAACCTATTTGCCCTTACACCCGAGGGGAATACTTATGAGCTTTGAGCTTATAGTTATATGATTACATTTATGGGCATGGCTCTAATGTGAACCTGTGCAAACCTTGGGGCAGAGAGTTTTATTTTGAACCCAGCATGCAAGACTCCTGCCAGTTCCAGCTGCTAGTCTGCAGCCGAAACCGACCTTTGACCTCTACGGAGGGTAGTGTGGAAGTGGAAAAAAGTCACAACGCTTTGAAATTCAACCGCTCAGCATGCTTTTTTTGACTCAACTGCCAGAGTTGTGACCTTTCCTCGACCTCTTGTTGACGCTATTCTTACCTGCTGTTGTCGAGAGCACATCTGTGGTGTTTCTGAGCCCCATGAAATCAAACTGGTAAAGCCTCCAGTATTTCTGGTCCGACGTCTCCACTGAGTTTCGCTTCCACTTGTACACAATCTCATCTCGGGGGTAGCCATCTAGAAATCACACAGAGAGTGTGTGAAAGAGAGAGAGACAGAATGCAGTTTAAGGCAAAGAATACAGGAACGATTAACACAGCAATGCAGTTTTTATTCTATGCATGATTTAATACTGATTTGTGCATGATTTATACAAATTTGTGCAGTGAGTTTTCATTGGCAATTCAGTGGACTGCAGACCGAGTGAGCACTTACTGTTAACTTGTTTGCTTGGAATCCACTGTAATGCACCCATGGTGAACGAATACCCACTCTCTCATGTAATTCAATGTCTTATTTTGTCTTAAAATCTTAATTTCAGTGGAATAATTCCACCTGTTTCTACAAGCAGGCTACAATTCAATTGGTCTTAAGGATCCTCTTCAATCATATTATATTAGTCTGCTTTATTGCAAGATACTGTGATCATGGGTGGGAAAAGGAAAGGCTACTTTAAAGAAAAACTTCATGAAACGGCTTGATGTTGTTTTTATATAAATGGATATTTTTTCAAGTGTACGATTATAGGGTTTGCATCTTCCATATACTTCTGTGACAAGCCTATTGTTAGACTTCAGTGACGAGTGAAAGCACTTTTCCATGGAGGAGCCGAGGAGAATGACCTGCTTGAAAGCCACTTGGTAGTGTACTGATCCTGGGCGTGACTGCAGGATTTCACATGCAGTTCCTCGCTGGGTGCAGCAGTTAAACACAAGCACAAAATGTGGAATTTCTGTGAAAGCTAATACATCACCAATGTCTCTGTGTAATAATGAAGCTGAGCTCATTTAACAAGTTGAAGCAATTTTTAAAATGAGTGGCAGCAATAATGAGCGAGTGGCAAGCCTTGTTGTGCCCTGTAGTGGAAACCAAACTAATTATGTAAATAGTCTCATTTAGAGGATAGCCGTCTATAACCAAGAAGAGCAATCACCATGATGCAATAGAGGTGTTTTTTCAAGCACTAATATAGATGGCAAACATTATTGCCATCATATTTCTGTTGGTGTGTTTGCACAATTATCTTAACTGCAAACAGTATTACCATTGTGTTACCGGTGTATCTTCATAGCTACAAAATGTTTGTCACATTTTATGCATTTAAAATCCCCCCGAAGCAGCATGTTCTCACACAGTGTTAGACATTACACTCTTCTGTGGCCTTGGCTCTGATATTCTCCCTTTCTACCCTCTAAGCAAAGACGTCAAGGGATGTCAGTTTCTGCCATATTGCTGTAATCTAAGTCCGGTGAGGACATCTGCCAGTGGAAACAATATAATGTCAGTAGAGACTTGTGGGATTTAAAGTGAAACTGAAATTTCCTCACTTTTTGTGTAAGCATATTTTTCATATTATGAACATTGATCATCAATCATAGATGCGTCTAAGAAATGGCTACGTCGGCCAACAGTGTTGCCGCCCAGCTGGTTCACTGCCTGTGTGGGCGTTAGAATTGAAGCAATATTACACAGTCTGCTCACAAATACATTGCACCAATCAAATTACCAGAATCGACAATGTCAGTCGGAACCAAAGATTCACACCCCGCGGCACTAATGTAGGATAACAAGTGAAATTTTCTCTTTTTTTCTTGATAACAATTTACCATATCTGGATAATCCTAATTTGAATAGTTTTATGTGGTTTTCCAAACTCTCTACAGCTCATTTCATTGTCTTAAGTGTGGCAACCATGCTTATCTACAGTATGCATGTGGGTATATGTACGTATGTGTGTATGTATATATGTAAGAGGACTTCTGTTAAAACGTAGAGTTGTTCCCCTTGTCCGAAAGTGTTTGTACAGTGTTTTTAGTAAAGATAACTTATCATAAAGTGAGGGGGAAAAAAACAGCTGACTCTAAGCACAATTTTTTCCCACCTATCCTAGCGACTCTTTTCAACAGCCAAACCTGTGTAGAAGGTCACTAACAGTTTATTTCCAGCGTCAACGGCTTTGGGAATATGTTTAAACTGTAAGCATTCAGCATGCTTTCTGCACTGAAACCCAAAAAGTTTAACAAAAGTCCATTTTTAGCTGAGGTTTTCAAAATGAAAATAACAAAGCTGTGAAGAACACAAATATCTGAGTGACAACTTCTTGTGATTGACCATTCAAAAACCCCTGCGGTGTCGTTTCAAATAATGCAACAACTGTGGCGGTCCTGATGGAGGTCCTGATCTTTTTTGAACTGCTGATTACATTTTTAAATGTATGACTCGCCTGTTTCAACAGCACTGATATTTGGTGCATTCTGCATTTTTTTTTACTTTGAAGGGATCACTTTGCAACTGGTATAACTGAGCCATTTTGTGTTTGATAGTAGGTAGCAAAAAGTAGTATCAGGTCTGCTAAAATGATAGACCTCTAGTGATATCTAGACATCTAGTGCACAGTAGTTAAAGCCAACTTGAAAAGGTGCTAGATGTTGTTTGATAACGTTGAAATTGCATAGCTGTGACATCATTACATAACAATTTACATTCAAGTCTACCTTAACTTCATTGACTCTTGTTAGCGTCACATAAAGCTATTACTACTTTTCAAGCTGCTAATATCAGTGTGCATCTAAATCTAACTTTAATTCTAAAAACCTAAAAATATTTTTGCCGTTTCTTCCACACAGCCAATAACCTGCTGGCCTGCAATGATAGCCAGCATTTATCTGACACAAATACTATTGTTCATATGTGATGGTATGTGCAGTAAAAATGCATATATCATACAAAATAGCACCACATGGGTAGTTATTTAGAAAGAGATTGCGGCTAGGCCTGTGAGGTGGGTAACTGCATGAGTCCAAAGTGCTTGTAATCATAGTCAAGGCTTTTCATGGCTTTTATACTGATCTCATGTTGTGGTTATAGGTTTTTTCTTGTGTTTTGGTATTGATGTAAAGTGTTTTCCAGTATTATTCTAGCTCAAGTTCTTCCTCTGTGTGTTTTAGTTTATTATTTATCCCTCCCTGTCTTTGTGTTCTCATTCGTTAGTTCCATGTTCTCTGTTTTGTTCTGTTGATTTGGTGTTTTATGTGAGTTTTACTTCCTGGTTTACTCTTAAGTTGCCTGTGTCTGGTGTTCATTGTCCCACTTTGTTTCCTGATTGCGTCTCCCCATTGGTTAGCTGATGTGTTTCACCTGTTCACTCCTTCCCTGCTCATGTATGTTTTGTAATTAATTCTGTGTTGCTGAGTGGTGCCCTGACGTTTGGACCTCAGTTTAGTTTTGGATTCTTCCCTGTGTTTGGACTTTTGCTGTTTTTTTCCAACTCGGTGGAACTTCAGCAACTATTGTGGATCTACCTATTACTGGACTTCTGCACACAACTGCACATGTAAGCCAATTTTTCTGTTTGATTTTAATAAATTAATTGAATATTCGCTTTGTAGTGTCCTACGTTTGGGTCCAACCTCAGTAATTAGTGTCAGCACTCAGCCAGATATCACCCCTCACTAGTTCTCAGAAATGTTATTTTGTTTTTACATAACTGTTTTAAAAAACTGTAAAGAAAGATACAGCAGCTTACAAGTTCCTCTGTCACGAATATGTCTGCTATCAAAAAAGATTCCTAATGAATAAGTAAGATTAGTGAGGCCATCAATGCCTTTTATCATGTTTATAGTGTTCTATCTCAATAAATGAAATTGATTGCAGCCATAGTGGGGAGGCTTCTAATTTGCTTCATGATGAAGAGATGGAACATTTTAAAAGCCTTGTACATTAAGCTGCTACAGCATCATAATACATTAACAGACACACGCCTTGAGTGGCAAGAGAGGTTGATAACAGTGGATGTTCCAGTGTATGAGAAAGGATTATGTGTTTGGACGCTGGAAAAAAGTGAGCGCCAAATGCGGCTTCATTATCAGATGTCATCCTGATGTACCCTGACTGAGAAAGACTTCAAGTCACCTCTGGTCTGCATCGTCTCCCTCTCTCCTCCTCCTACAGCGAAACCAAACCATCTGCCACAGAATGTGTCGATTGTAGGCTATGTTGTAAAACGAAGCGTGATGGAAAGAGTTTCTTTAGAGCTTCTAAATGGATGAATAGCTCATCAGGGTCGTATGGAAATCTGGAGAGCAGCTTTACATTTTCCAAAAGAGTTGACTCATATGTGCAGATATGGATGTCTGTGCTGCTGTCTCCAGAGATATGACATGTTCATATATACAAAGTAAAATGCTGTGGACGTTTTTAAACGGGCAGATGTTATGAAAGTTTTTGTTATTTTTATCAAGAAGCTTGTGTCCCGCTCTGAGAGGTAATTAAACCTCTTAAAGTTGCTTTTAGTTTACTTGAATATCCGTTGTTCCTTAATTATCAAGGGATCTTGCTCTGATCTTAAAATTCTGAATAAAGCAGAGTTTTAAATAGGGGGTATTCCGAAGACGAAAGAAAAAGATATTTGCTGCTATAAGAGCTTGCATTGGTATTCATTACTGATGAACAATATCATCACGTTTGCTGAGAGACCAAAACTAAAAAGTACACCATGAAATTATGCAGTGATTTTGAGCTATTAGCTATCAACAAGCTGGGACAATGGCAGTAGTCTGTTTCAGTAAATGGAGAACTTTTAATTCAGCGGTAAGTCCTTAGCTGCTCATCCGTTGCAGCTACAGACAGAAGAATATGTCCATCCACATGGTCAAGAAGTGACAAAAAAAAGTTATTACTGCAAATCATTTCACTGAGAGCAGAGATATGATGGAAGCACATTTGGGGTCAATAGCTCTTTCACAACGCACAGTGCTATGACCTCTCGTCCCATCACACTATGAACAAATTGTGTATTTACTCGTAAGTAGTTAATTGATTATCCGAACTCAATGTGGAGAGGAGGTTTAATAATGGCCTGAGACGAATAATGCCATCTGTAGTCACATCAGGTAATGATTATTACCCAAATTAAATCATATCCAGCAGTGGAAGATGTCTGGTCCAACAGAATGACCTACAAATGGCCTACAAACTCCAATGTGATTTTAGTGCTTTTTAGGTGGTGGGTAACTTAATAAGGCACTGGTTAATGGAACAGTAAACGCTTTGAGGACTCTCATTTCATACCAGCATAAAGCCATTGGCAGTGCTAATGCAGTCATCATGCCATTCATTCCTCCAACCCCTTAAATGTGCAAGAACATAGGGATAGCTGA
Organism: Micropterus dolomieu; assembly: GCF_021292245.1. Taxonomy (NCBI): domain Eukaryota; kingdom Metazoa; phylum Chordata; class Actinopteri; order Centrarchiformes; family Centrarchidae; genus Micropterus; species Micropterus dolomieu. Next base: position 8,011,842 of record NC_060150.1, read on the forward strand.
TACAATGTAGTCATTATTTTCCAGCGCATAAAGGCTTGAATAATCTATTTTTATTTTTATATATTTGTATCTCCTGGGATATGCTGCCAATTTTGGTACTCTGATGACATATTTTAGACTTAAGACTTTCTTAACCCTTCATGTAAACTTTCTTTTAGACAGTAGAACAGTTAAACCATCAAAATATGACAGAATTTCCTATTTTATGTGACTACACGTCCGTGACGGAATGCTAATGTTGATAAAACTCATTTATGCATGTGCCTGCCTCGTCTTTGGTTCCATTTCTTTATCTGTTGAATTTTCAGTCTGAACATAGTGCCTGGTCAAAAGTAACACCTGACTCCAGACCAGTGTGGGAAGTGTTTGTTTTGTTTTTTTAGCATAGCAATATTGCTATTATTTACGTTGTTATTACATTTATCACCCTGACTCCTGTTCAGATTCAGAATCCAGGTCAAGATTCTTGTGATCACTTACAAAGCTATGCATGGTCAGGCACCTGCTCACTGCTGCCCTACTTTATGTCACCAGCAGGTCCACTGATCAGGGTTTGTTGCCTGTTTCTTGTTCCAGACGCAAAAGTACAGGAGACTGTGCCTTTGAAGTTATGGTCCCCAAACTTTGGAACTGTCTCCTGTGGACACCTTTTACTTACTTACCAAAAAACCATTTTAACTAAACCGTCTGTGTGGCCATTACTCTAAGCTCTCATCATTAGAGTCATTAGTGGCTCATTGCATTAAGTTCATCCTCTCCATGATCTCTCATCTGAGTGTGATGAGCCGTGTGGAGGCAGAACTATAATCTGAACCCTTCTTTTCCTTCTACCACAGAAGATGTTGACACAACAGATTCCCAGAAAAGATTCAGGTGCTGATAACCTACTGTTCAATTATTTGTAATTTAACTTAAACTTAAGATTTAATTAAATGTATCATTTAAGAGAACTACAAGTAAATTAATATTTCAATGTTACCTTCTGTCGATTTCTTGGCCAAATACCGACGCTTTGAGAAAGCCTGACAAAGCATCAGTATTTGCCACACAAGGTATCCTTCAGTGTCTGCATGAGATGCCCTGGGCTTTTAACACCAATGTTACCCATCTGCCGTCACATAGTTACGTAACGTACTTATTGCAACCCAAAACACAATATTTTCCTAAACCTACCAAGTAGTTTTGGTGCCTAAACCTATTCAAAACCATTATCTTTTCCTAAACCTTACCAAGTACTTTTTCGTGGCCTATACCTAAACAAACTGCATATATATCACATATTAAAAAGGAATCTCATAGGACACTGACACTTTTGCGTCAAATACCGACGCTTTGTCACGCTTTCTCAAAGCATCGGTATTTAACTTCCTGAGATGAGAATGTGTTGGAGCTGCAGCCCTGCTAATGGGCTTAACAGCCAAACCATATACTATAGCCATACTATACTTATTTCCTAAAGGACCAAAGCAAAGTTGTGCTCGAGTAAAATGGAAGAAAAGCGTTACAGCTGAAAATAGTTAGGCATAGGCTCATGCGCTATGTATTTTAAGGCGTTCCTGTTCAAAATATGGGAGGAGAGAAAGGGAATGTATGCAAAACAGCCGCTGCTGCAACTGATTTATTTATCACAGACTGATCATTAAATTCAATTGCATCTGAATTTTAATGTCGTGGGAAATGCAGGTGTAAATCTGCCGCCCTGTTTTATCAGCCACACATGGAGGTTGAGAGACTATTGATGGAAAGAGACAGAAACACAAATTAAAAAGACGTGTTAAAAGTTACAACTAGTGGAGCTCTCAGTTATGCACCACAGCACAAGACAAGAGAGCAGCAAGTGTCTGCAACCAATATTTAAAGCTCCAGCATCATGCCTCATATAACGGTACTTTATGCAAATCATGGCTCTCCCTATATATGTAGTTGATACCCAATCTCCTAATCAATAATTCCCACTGAAACTGGGTTACTTCAATTTAGGGCCCCCTAACAACCTTTGAAATGCTGTAGACTTGACTTTACCAGGTAATACATGTATAGGCATCACTATGCATGAATACATGCAAATTAGTCTGTGTGTGTGTGTGCATGCTATTGCCAATATTCACAGCTGGAGAAGACGAGAGGACAGGAGTGTTCGTCCATTGGGAAATTATGAAGCTGCAGCTGGCATTCTGCGTTGATGGTCATCCTGGAGAAGGGGGGGGGGGGAGAGAGAGAGAGAGGTGGAGGGAGAGAAATACTTACACAAAGACATTCAAGGTACCATAAATCCTTCAGGTCGTCCTATGAAGCACGTGGTGCTGAATGCACGGTATTCATCATTCCTTATATCACATAATGCACTCTTTTTAAGCTACAGTATATGAAGCGCTGGCTTCAAACCAGATGGCGCAGGATCACACTCGGTTGCTCAGTTGATGTGTGAAATCCCTCAAAATGGCAGAACTGTTTAAGCATCAGCATCAGACATGTTTTTGCTGAAGACGGCATTAACTTATAGGTCGGGGCCCGAAGGCGTGCAAGCTTCTGAAAACAGGAGTACTTAGCTATGATGACTGGACAAGTCAATATGCCAGATGTTTTGGGAAAGCAACAGTGATCACAAAGACACAGGGGATTAGTTTTACATGCAAAATATAAACTTGAATCGAACTTGGTATTCTCTGCGTGTTACTTCAATATATCATCCTAAAATTAATTTTCACTGGATATGATAAAAGCTGTAAAAATAAAACTGTCATGAAAATGGACCTTTTCTTTCACTTGTTCTGTGTTGTTGCGTCTTTGTCCCCGGTACAGTTTCTCATTAGCTGACTGACTTAGAGCACAAAAGAAGAGCCTCATTCGTAGCATGAAGAGTGTTTCCTCACTCATCTTGTTTGTAGGCGAACAAAGTGCCTATGATGTACATTGCCAATTTGCATACATGCTCACCTCTACCTCTGTCGGCAGCCAGGAAGATAAATTTGGGCAAGAGCGTCGAGCTGAGGTGAGCTTGAGCAAATGGCAAAAGAATACTGCGATGAGATGTGAGTGTAAGATGTTATCAGTCAATGCAAATACGTCCCCAAACATACGCCTCTTTAAGATTTAATATCCTTTTAATGAAACAATCATTTTCAACTTCATCACAGGGTCACGCATTAGCAGAAGTGAAAGTAGCTATTAAAAGCCAAACATTTTGTGGAAAGTTTAGGGGTTGAGAAGAGGAATTTCTTGAGAGAATATGTTAAAGCTGGCTGTCCATCGAGCCGCACCGCTCCCTTCTGAATATTTGCACACAATGAGAGGCGTCACAACAGAGAACTAATCGAAGGCAGTAATGGCAAATAAAATGAATGCTAAAGTGTCTAAAGGATCTTTTCATCTCATTGGATTGATTCGACTCTTTATGGCTTTACTCCTGATGCAGGAACTGTACATCCAGTCCTCCAAGGGCTTGAAAACAAACACTCATGGTGGTGTTTGCTATTTGACCAAGGTCTAGTTTGAAATCCTGGATTCACAGGTAAAATTGGATCCTCAAGACAGAAAAAGCTCATGTCAGAGCTTGAGGGTTCATAAACCCAGATGTCACTCAAATTTATAAAGAACCTGTCCACTCGAATCCTGAGGTTATTGTTTGTTTTTTTTGTAAACTCAGACACTGTGAGGGTGATTTTGTCATAAGGCTACGCACGCGCAGGCGCGCACAAACACACGCACGCACCCACAGACCCACGCACACTGCCAACCCACCCTCCCTCCCTGTGTATTATTTCTTTACTGCTGACAGAAAGAACAGCAAAAGGATGAGAAAGACATGACATGTTGTAAGAGAAGTTTTTATCCTTCTGTGCTGGAGGTGAAGGAAGGCTTTGGAGCAAAGATACAAAAAAGACATTCAAATTTCAATACTGAAATGCAGGGGAAAAAATATAAAATGAATTGTAAGTAGAAGCTAAAATAAGCCACCAGAACATGAGTAGTTAGAATTTTCTTGACGGCAGAGTGGTTAGGAGGCATACAACCTAATGCTGGCACACCAGAGGATTATTGGGCCGATTTTGGGTCTGATTCGCCCCTCCCGACAATTGCCGATTACCGATTATCAGTCCAAATGATTCTATAGTGTGAGGGATGTATTGACATAATCTTGTGCCTGGATCGGAAGCACCCCCAATTTTTTAAGATTCGAAATCAGGGAGCCTCCAATACCGCAACAGCCAATGAGAGCGAGCTGACAGGGAAGTGTCACCAACGTGTATTTGCTTTGCCATAAAATCTTTAAACTATGCTGATTGCATCTTCTAAGACGAGTTCATCACTTCATCCACAGTTTTATTCTCTATTCATTTTGTTTTTCTGTCCAAAACATAGCACACACAAGTGCAACCAGCTGACAACGACAGTCAGCCTTCGTGTTTGTTTATGTCTGAAGTCACAGTCACGTTGAAGTCCCCACAATCGCCACTCTGAAATCGTTTTGTATAAACGCCAAGTGTGTGGTCCTGCATCTTGACCAAATAGTCTGGTGTGTGTGTGTGTGTGTGTGTGTGTGT
>NC_060150.1:8016485-8119664 GCF_021292245.1 Micropterus dolomieu
AAACTCAGACACTGTGAGGGTGATTTTGTCATAAGGCTACGCACGCGCAGGCGCGCACAAACACACGCACGCACCCACAGACCCACGCACACTGCCAACCCCCCCCCCCCCCCCCTGTGTATTATTTCTTTACTGCTGACAGAAAGAACAGCAAAAGGATGAGAAAGACATGACATGTTGTAAGAGAAGTTTTTATCCTTCTGTGCTGGAGGTGAAGGAAGGCTTTGGAGCAAAGATACAAAAAAGACATTCAAATTTCAATACTGAAATGCAGGGGAAAAAATATAAAATGAATTGTAAGTAGAAGCTAAAATAAGCCACCAGAACATGAGTAGTTAGAATTTTCTTGACGGCAGAGTGGTTAGGAGGCATACAACCTAATGCTGGCACACCAGAGGATTATTGGGCCGATTTTGGGTCTGATTCGCCCCTCCCGACAATTGCCGATTACCGATTATCAGTCCAAATGATTCTATAGTGTGAGGGATGTATTGACATAATCTTGTGCCTGGATCGGAAGCACCCCCAATTTTTTAAGATTCGAAATCAGGGAGCCTCCAATACCGCAACAGCCAATGAGAGCGAGCTGACAGGGAAGTGTCACCAACGTGTATTTGCTTTGCCATAAAATCTTTAAACTATGCTGATTGCATCTTCTAAGACGAGTTCATCACTTCATCCACAGTTTTATTCTCTATTCATTTTGTTTTTCTGTCCAAAACATAGCACACACAAGTGCAACCAGCTGACAACGACAGTCAGCCTTCGTGTTTGTTTATGTCTGAAGTCACAGTCACGTTGAAGTCCCCACAATCGCCACTCTGAAATCGTTTTGTATAAACGCCAAGTGTGTGGTCCTGCATCTTGACCAAATAGTCTGGTGTGTGTGTGTGTGTGTGTGTGTGTGTGTGTGTTTAAAATATACACTTATAGTTAGTTCTGTGGTAATACACGTTTTCAAAATTGGTTAAGATTTGAAAATCCTTGAGTGTGCATCAAGCATAACCTCAGCGCCCCTGGTTTGAGTCCAGCTCTGGCTCTTTGTTATGTCCTGTGCAAAAACCTCAGCCAAAGGTAACATGAGGTGCAGGTTTACTACTGGTGTTTTGCAGCTACAGTAACAGGATGTATCCCTCCACCAAGGAAACACCGCCCAGGGACACACACAGAATGATTTTTGTACTAAAAAGTACAAAAATCATAATTTTGGACTATATCTACAATGATTTTTGAGCAGGGAAAAAAAACAGGTTTTACACACCCGTATTAACATCATATGCCAGCTAAAATATGAGATTATGTGTACAGCTCAAAAACAAAAAATATGTGAAAATTACACATTATCAGAAACCACTGTAACAGACATGCTATGAAGCTGACTGCCGCTTGAATTCATCTGCAAAATGCACCAATAATTGCTTATTAATGAGTTTGTACATTGCTGCTTGCAGGACTCAGGCTCCCTTCCTTGTGCCCAAATTTGGAATGTATGCTTTCAGTTACTGCCAAGAAGACAACAAGCTATAAAGTGAAATAACAAGATAAACCCTTAGTTAAGTGCTAATAGAGCTCCCTGCCATTGATTCATTGTGTATGCAGCTTTGTTGGATCTCTACACAAGTCTTTAGTTTCTTTTCATCATACTCTACTGTGTTTTTTCAGTTTCCCTGAAGGTTTTTACCTCAGTGTATAAAGTATTTTTCCATTGTTGAAGATCCTGAGCAGCTGATTGGGCGTCGTTATCCAGTGAGAGTCTGCGTTCTTGGAATTCCTAAAGATGGTGTCGGGCAGCCAGATCAAGCCGACCATATTGCTGGTTGAATAAGAGGCAGACAAAGAGAAGAGACACAGCGAGCGAGCGAGAGAGAGAGAGAGAAGGGGGCAGAAGGTAAGAAATGATTGCTGTTGAACTCCTTCAGATTTCTCTGAAATGCATGAAGCAGCTCCACTTCCCAATAAGAGGATAATAAAATACCCGGGCGACACGAGGAAAACAAAGCACATCAATCAATTTGTTCCATTAATTACAGGCCTCTTCCCGAGAGAGGGAAGAATATTGTTCTCAAATGAGATATTCACAGTATGAAAATGTTGAAACACAATAGTGGAAAGAAAGACTCACAGCAGTGTCATGGAGTTACAGTTAATTTAAAAAAAATATTTATACTGTTTTATTAATAGATAGGTATCCATGCTATAGCCTCAAAGCTGACATATTGGGCAATTTGAAATAAAGCTGTATATTTACAGTACATCCTCACTAAATATAGTATACCTGTTGAGGGTTAGGATCTTCATGCTGCTGCTGTTATACTGCAGACGGGTGTCCACCCAGGTCTGGGCGAAGATAATATCGATCTGGTACTCCTAGTGAGAGAAAAGTAGAGTCAATATACTGATCTGACAATCCTTTTTAAAGCAGTAGAGAGGCAGAAAGATGTGCCGGGTGAGGGGTGTGTGTGCTGAGCAGTCTCTGTCTAGTCCTTCTGGAGGAGCTGATAATGTGTTTGTTTGAACACAAATGTGTCCACATCAAAGGAAATACTAAAGCAGCCCAACACTCACTGGAAACACTCAAATACACATTATGCTTTTGATATGGAAATTAAATTATACCATCTCACAAACTGTTTACTTCAGCACTTTTTTTCTCCACCTCATCAATGACCCCTCTTTTAATTGTGAGAATTTTAAGCATGGGAACATAGAATTAGGGTAGAGAGAATTAGGGTAAAATAAGTCAAAGCGTTTGTCCAGTTGGCATTGTTATGGTAAGAACCTTTGTGTGTCTAGAGGTTTCTTTTCCTTACACAATTAGTTAAATCCTTGAAAAAGTGGTTTGGAATGCACTTTTTCTTAATCCACCAAGCTTAGCAGATAGGTGAAAATATATGGAAAGCAATAAAACAGGAAAAGGCTAAATGTTGTGGAGAGGAAGCTTTCTTTGCATGGAGGTGTGTATCTGGTTACAGTGCAGTTGGCTGGTGAGTTGCAACCACCCATCTCAGAGACTGAAGTTTCAGCACAAATGTCCAATCGCCTTCATATTACTCTAGAAAACTTGCATCCAAATAATTGCTAAATATAACCTGACAAAATAGCTACACAAAGAGTGCCATTCATTGATCTTTACCATCTTTGAGTCTTTTAATTAATCGCATTCCTCTTCACTTTAGATAGATGTGGGTTCTGCTGACAGCCGGCTACACAGCTGTCTTCACTCACCCATATCTTGGCAAATACTCCAAATAGCACAGTGCCGTTGCTGTATTAGTAAAATGATATTTTGTGCTTAATATGCAAGTAATGTGCTTGCAGTTGCCTCTTAAAAAATGGCTACTGTAAATATATGAAAACCGGCTTAGACATATCCTCAAAAGCTGGTGTATATCCATCATGTAATATTTCAAACAGAGGCGCAGTGGAACACGCTTTTATTTTGAAAACTGCAAATATTAATTACAATTCCATTTAGTGGTATGAGTTTCTTTGTAAAAGGGGAGAAATGAGTGGCGTTGGTCGGCTCACTCAGTTGTCCTTAAACCAGCCGCCTGGGTTCAAATTCTACCCCAAACTCTTTTGCTGCATGTCTCTCTCTCTCTCTCTCAACCCCCTCCCTTCCTCCCTCCCGCATTTCCTGTCTATCTTCAGCTGTACTATCCTCAAAGGCAAAAAATCGGCCCAAAAAAAAGAGTTGATTTATAAAAGTGGTGAAATGATTGGGTAGGTAAGACTACAAATAAACAACTTTATTTTACACAATTCAAGTGACATTTCTGAAAATGATTTCTAGTTTCTGAAAAGATAACTTCACACTGTCAGTAACCTCAAGACAATCTTGACAAACAGAACCTTGTCTTGTTGCAGTGATCTACATGGTTTCCACAACTTTGTCACTTTGGGATGCCTGGAATACTGCTCTCATTTAACACTGAGTTTGCAGTTTACACCTGCACAGAATGCCCGGACTTCAGGTCAAGATAAGACTGTGCCATTTTGGGGGGGCAACAGTGAGTGTCTTAGTGCGTTCGTATGGGGAGACGGTGAACACTCCGCTCTGGGTTAACTGAGCTGTGTACTGAGCTGACACATTGACCTGAAAGGGTACGGGTCCACCCAGATTTCTTGTGACCCTCACCATTACCAATCTGCCACAGAGTAAAAGGAATCTACAGATGTGGCAGCTTTGCCCCAGTTAGTTACCGTGACATAAGAAACACTTTTGTCACTAGCAAGCTAACAAGCTAAGTAGTTAATTTTGCAAAGCTATTTAGGACAGTCAGTTCATGTAAGCTGCTACGCTCACTAGCATAGTGTAGTGAACAACGGTGTGGATTTGTGCATTTTACATTGAATAAATTTGGAGCTACCCTAAATTCCTTTCTCCTCCCCAAAGAAGAAGGGGAGGGGTCAAAGTTGCTTTCTCTAAGTGCTATCCCGACCATAAAACTGGCACCTTTTTGATTCCGAAGCTGATAACGCGGGGCCTGACTGTTAAACTGACAAAGGGACATGAACCAGCTATTGGCATCTCCCTGAAAAGCCTATCAAAACTGGCCCCCCACACATGTTTCCGTGGCAACTGACCTTATTCTTTGTTTTATTACCACATCAAAGGGATACTCCTTGTCTCACCTAGGTGTGACACGATCCAGGACAGCTGAACTTTCAATGTAAAAGGGACTGCAGTCTCCAAAGACTCAAAGCATTTAATTAAATCTTTAGTTACCTGATTACGTTTGCCTCTATTTGAGTAGTTATGTTAACTGTTGTTGCTATCTGTTGTTGATATTAGTGCTGAAAAGAAGTTACTTTTCAGCAGTTAGTTTATTTTCAGCAAGACAGTCCTTCATCTAATGTAATCAATGCTTGTTCATAATACTTTCCTACAAAATTCCTTTAGAAATGATGACAAAGGAATGTTTTACGATACTCTTAATCGCCAGCTTGAATTTAAGGATGAATCAACAATATTCCCAGTTCCTAAGGAGAGACGATCTTTGATTTAATCCAAGCTTTCCTCATATAAACTGAGCTCCCCCAAGTGGACGAAATAAGTATTACATGCCCTCGTCGGAAATGCCGTTAAATGTATAAAAATCCTGACCAATAATGTGACAATTGTTTCCTGTTACCAAATGCCTAGAAGAGTACAACCGTTCAACCATTGAGGTTCGATTGTGGAAAATATTTGATTATAATACGTGGAAATAGATTTCTTTTTAGACATTAAGTTTAGAAAGGCAGTCCCTTGGGAAACCTGAGACGCCCCCTGGGGAACCACAGCCCAGGCAACAAAAGAGCGACACACGACCTCGCTCTCTTCTCTTCGCTGTTGGCTCTCTTCCACTCTGCTCTGCTCGCTGGACGCTTCGGAAAGCGCGTGGCGTGCCTCGCCAGGCAACGCCCTGAGTCGGCCAGCGAAACAAACAGGCCTTTTGTTCGCCTGAAGCTACACACCTGAAGTGCCGTGACAACGATCTGCCTTCAGTTTGTTTTATTTTCTTTATTTCTTTTGTTTTTTAAAGTTATCAGTCTGTTAAGCTACACTGGACTAATTCAGGAACGACCAAGTTCCATTTTAAGCCTTTTTTCGTCGAGCCAACTTCACCGAGGTCAGACCAAGCCACATGGTCTCGCCAGCGGGAACGAAGGAAACCTGAAAACAGCCGAAATTGCCAGACGGAGGAGGCGTTTCCAATCAGACACGGAGAACCCTGGAGAATCCCTAGCAAAAAGCCAGGATCGGGCAGCTAGCGTGGGACCCGTGCAGCAGGCCAAAACCAGACTGTCGACAAGCAGTAAGACTTAACACACGTTCTGTGATCAGATATTCCCCTCTTAACTCCTAAAATCACAGCATTAGTTTACTTTCATTAGCTCTTCTCTGCCATATGAGTCAAATGCTTCTCACAGTCGAACCTCCAGGCTCATTGTTCAGCAAATGTTTATGTTCCCTGTATCCAACCATCTTTTTATCACCTTAGTTAGAGAATAAATTCACTGTAATATAATCAAGAGCTGTGTGTTGCCTATTTCTAGTTCCTGCCAAGAGAATTGACCCTTTAGATATGAGACTGACTGACTGATTTAAGATAATTGAGCGATTATTAACTAACTGATCACTAGTAATAATTGTATAATTATTCAAAACTACCTAGAGGTCCGGAGACTCTAGGATTATAACAACTCCGGTGGTGCCCTTAACGAGGAAAATTTTGATTTTATGAATCTTCAATTATGAATTCATAATTGGGTATCAATTCTCATAAATCTATTAAAATGCATAACTAAAAATGTTTAGGTCTGCTACAATAGTCTCACTGCAGTGATAATGTAGTGATCTTGACTCCACAATGTTTACTTTGACCGCAGCTCCACTTGAGAAAACACAGGTTGTTATTCCTAAAATCATAATTTTACAATCTGGGGCTAGTTATATTAGTGAAGGACACATTTTAAAAGCAGATAAGACGAGACAAGATGCTAACATATACATGAGAGAGAAGAGGGATGGAGGACTGCTTTAGGAAGAGGTGTTGATGCTGAATGCAGCCAAAAGCATTAATGTCTTACCAAAAGACAGAGCAGTGCAAATAGGCCAGTAGTAATTTTACAATACAATCATCTGTATGTATATATAGCCAACGCACCCTTTTCATGATGGCGAGCCACTGGTGCTCTGCTCACTCTTTTGCTGCCATGTGTGCTGCCACACCGCTCATCTGAAATCTATGCCGCCGCCCATTATTGGTCACCTTTCATAAGCCCCCACCTCCACTCCAGCACCCACCTGTTAGCTCTGAGTCTACATTCCCCTAAGAAGAAGTTATCCCTCCCCATTCCCTGTCCTAACCTTGTGGGTAATGACAGAGTGGGGAGATAAGACCCTAGATTCTCTCCTGACTGTCTCTTCCCACAGTGTAGAGAGGAGTGACGAGGTCATACATTAGACGCCAAATATGAATGCTGTACATATTCTACATTCACTTAATATATCATAGCAATCCATTTCACGCCAGTTGGCTGACTGAACTAATGTTAATGTTTTTGTAACAATATAATGTATCATTAACTTGTGGTTGTACATTTTCATCATTTTGTTTTTATATTTGCAAACCATGCAGCTTACTTCAATTTGCCCCCTAGGGCAAACATATTTTGGATTGACAAATGCTGATTTTTTTTTTTTCTTTCTGGGTATGAAAACTACAGGAGAAAGCTGATACTTTACGGTTACCATATGAAACACCACATTAAATTGCTGAATCTATATAACATTTATTTATTTATTTAGTTAAGTAAATTCATAAAAAGTACATAAACATTATTTCAGGTTTCCATTTGAATATGGTCCTCCTCAAATAAATAAATATAATGAAATAAAAATAAAGATAATGTTTGAAGATAAAACTGATTGTATAGTAAATTATGTATGACCAATCTAAAACAGCCCAGGGATTAAACATGTGTTTAATACCCTTGAGTCGGACAGTTGAGAAACATGAAAAGCAATTTACAGCTTCCCGTTCCTCAGAAGCTGAGGACCTCCAACATCACTGGCAGAAGGTCAGCACATCAGCTGGGAGTCCTCTGTGGAATGTAAACAGAGCGGACTGAGGCATCAATGATAAGGTCAGACAGTGAGAACTCCTTGGAAACCATTCACAGTCCTTTGCTGAAATGAAACGTAGAAAAGGGAAATATTGGCATTCCAGAGTCTATTATGTGAGACCGCCTCAGAGTGATCCTGTTAGGCAAAAAGCTGATCTAGATTTAAGGGGAAAGTATGCGATTATACAAACAGGATTTTCTCCAGAGAACAGGTTTTCATTTTTAAAAGTTTCTCAGGTGTCCCATCAAAAGATACATCACAGGTTGTTATCCTGTGCTTTTTCATTACTGCAGACACATGTTCGAAGTAGAGTAAAGGGAAGTACACACGCACAAACTCACCCCCAAATATCACGATTTCATACATTTTCTGACTTTTCTGATGTTGTTGGAATTGACCTGACCTTCCTTATACATCTGCCACCAAAATCCCCCTTGTTACTGTCTGCCTGCGCGACCTTTGGAGGATAATGATAGGGAGACACACTGACAATGACAAGCAATCCACAAAGTGTAACATGTTACGCCTGGCGCAGATGAACTCTCACTGCAATCCCTGAATGGGATTTTCAGCTTCTGCCGGGTCCTTTTGGGGACTACACCTGGAAGACAAGCCGCTGTAGCGGGTCCATTAGTCATGGACATTATGCAAAACAATGAAGCCGAGTGTTGGGAGATATCTGACTGAAATTAACTACAGAGGCTTGCATTATTCCCCTGGGGATCCATTTCAAAGTCAGAAAACGAAGGCATTAAGGAGGGAGTCCATTACTCACGGCTACTGACAAAAAAAAAACAATGAAGCAAAGACCTGTAGGTGAGATAATCAAGGGTGACTTGCGCTGCATATTCTCTGCTGGGAAAATCCAACATAAAAAGAGAAGAAGAAAACGAGTTGCAAGTTCATTATTTAGTGTATAAATTTTTTAGTTTTGGTCTTAAAATATTCAGAATGGGATAAACTATTTCCCTCCTGCCCCAGCTAAGTTTTTTTTACACAGCAGGCAAATAGGTAGGGGAAGTGCTAGGAAGCCCTCACATGAATAAAAAGTAATCGCATCTCATGTGTGTTGTGAATCTGATTCAGTATCAGTAGGTGCGGAGGACAATATTTCATGCATATGATGGAAAACTTTTGCAGAATATTATGGTAGCACTTTCTATGAAGGTCATCGCTATAATGACTTATGCATATATTTATAATACGATATAATGCGTCCATAAGACATTATAACAGTTGTTATAATCACAGGCATTAGGCGCTATAGCAAAGCCTAACTAATAGTAATCAATGTGCGGCAAGAATCTCCAACCATGTTCCATAGTACATTGTAACCATCGACTCTGCCTCTTTATAAATACACTTTAGATATAAAATGGAATAATAGCTTATAATAATGTTTAATGTTATATAGCATGTCTTTGTTTGCTTTAAGTAAAGTATCTATCACTGTATAATATATTACAGGTGGACATAATACCATATGAACTAATTATAAGACCTTATAACACGTCATTGTTTGCTTTAAGTAAAGTGACACACATTTTGTGCAGGAAAACCAACTTTTATTTATGTTTCTTCACTTTATGAACAATATTTATGAATTTTGAATATTTTTGAATTTTGAGATTCTTGCCGCACATTGATATAAACTGGTATTACTATTAGTTATACAACATTAAATCAAAAGTTCATAATACATTATGAACTTTGCTATAGCGCCTAATGCATGTTTGTAGGTGATTATAACAACTGTTATAATGTCTTATGGACGCATTATATCGTGTTGTAAATATATGCATAAATCATTATAGCGATATTGTGATATATATGCCATATCGATAGCAACCCTCCCTAAAAGATGTAATTTTCCTTCAGCACACACTGGATATAAACAAATTTACTTTTACAAAGGTGGGTAAAAATCAACAACTCTGGCTTTGCTCTTTTTGGGAAAGCAAATACCCCTCAGAGTTTGATAATGTGAAATCCAATATTAAAGCCCAAGGATGTTGGCAGCAAAGCACGTCTGACTGAAATGAATTAGCTTGACTTGAACAGCATCAGAACAAATAGCTCCCTCCTTATCCAGCCTCATCATTTTTGCATGGAGGCAGATTGCTCCTCACCAATTACAAACGCTGCTTAGCCACATTTTCCACATCCACACACCAAAACATGTTTTCTAAGAGGGCGTACTATCTTTATAACTTTGTTTTGAGTGGGAGTGAGATTGAAATCTTTACGCTTACTGAACCAGAAATGTTTCCATTGCCTGAATGTTTCAGATTGCACACTTTCAATCAAAAAGTGTCTTACTGTTTCCTGGTATCAACATTTTCAAATCAGTAATCAAGATAAGTAATCCGTTGTTAACCACAGAGTCCTCCATTGATTGCCTGGTTATGAACAAATAAAAATTAAAGAAAAAAGCAGAAAACAATAACAAAATAAACCTTATCAAAAATTTAATGAGAAGTGTATTTCTTCTACTGAATGTGAAGTGTGTGTGTTTTTGTTTGTGTGTGTGTGTGTGTCAGGGAATGTAACTAGGTACATTTAGATTTGATGTACGTGACTCAAGTATTAAGTTTTATCCTATATTTTAGAGTAGTTTTTGTGATTTTGCTTATTTATATTTTACATAAAAACAGGATTATTTAAAAAATATAATGCACATTGCCCAAGGCCAAAAATGTGTTATTGGGCCCCTATTTCCCTCTCCTTCATTATATGTCAGACTGACACCCAGAAGCAAACCAGTAACCCTTTACTGGAATACTACCTGGCCCGCAGTTTTGTGTGTGTCAATTTTGACAAATTTTGATTGAACACAACTCTGTATAGAAGTATGCACCGCAGGGAGCACAATGTAAACAACAACAATGTAAGTCTTCAGATAAGATTTTTACAGAGGAGGCTCCTCTTAAAGATGAATATTTAATTTTAAAATTAGTTCTACCTTGATTAACTACAATACTACAATATTAAAAGATAGGCTATTTTCATTCAGTAATTATTTCCAATCACTTCCATTTCACACCAGAAAGAGCTAAATGAATCTGTGTGTGATAAACTACTGTAGCTGGCGAGCTAACCACTAACACATTGCTAGCACTAATAAGTCACAACAGTTCCCTGAGATTCTTTCTATTTTCTCTCTACTCTGCAGTTAACTTCCACTTTGCCATTTTTTGCTGATCATCATTTATTGAAGACTGCAAACACTTCTCAGAACTGCTTGCTATCTGTTAGTTGCTGTAACTGTAAGTTATCAGGCTCGTTAGCTTGTTCGCTAATGGGACTCTATTCAAAAGATGCATTTGTACCATCAGTTTTATAAATCTCAGTAAACTATTCCTCGTAAAACTGCTAACAAGCTACACTAGATTCCTCCATTTTGGACTCTCCTTCAAATGTCAGCAATGTCAAGATCGTTTGCTATCAGCCAATGGCGTGCACTAGTAGGTTAAAGTTCGCCAAAGTTGAACTCAACACTAAGTGCATCCACAAGTCGCAGCAATTCCAGTGGAATGAAGTGACTGTGCGTCAAAATGTTGTCATTTTAAATGCTGGTGGCCTAAAAGCTACCATGAGTCTCTTCCTGCACAGATGTTTCACAGTAAAAGCCTTCAAGACTCACATTACATTTAATAAACCCCCCCCCCCCCCCCCCCCGATTTCACATCAGTGTACTTTCTATTGGCACATCGCAACTAAAATATGCTGCTTATGTATAAATGCATCAGTAATAATTATCCAATAATATATTGAATACTTCTAACTTCTACTTTGAATACTTTAAATCCATGTTGTTGATAAAACTCTTGAATGAAAGACTTTTGCTTGTTAGTGAGTGTTTTTACACTGTTAAGGATCTGTGTTCTTCTTTCCCCACTGGTATTACACTCTCTTCTCTTATGCTGGTTTTCTTAATGAATTTTAACAAAAATATTTCACCATTACAGCTCACTCATAATGGACTACTCTGCTTCATTACTGATCAAGTAGAATCCAGTGAGCTCTGAAATACTGTCTTGCACTTTGTTATATTATGCTTTGCAGTGAAGGGAATCTCAAACTTAAGCACAGATCACTGACTAATGTATTTCTTCAGGCAAAACCGATGCCGCATAGTTGGTATAAATATTTATAAGTGAAATATTTATATCTCCCAGACCTTGGGAAAGTGGTCGCTGGACTACATTTTCAATCCCTCAAGAAGAAGAAGAAAGAAACATGAAGAGTGTTCGATTTCTCCAAGTCATATATCTATTTCTGTGCTAGTTCTTGTAGTACTTCATCATCGGGAGCGATATTTAAATGTGCAGTTTTATTCTCTGAGCCCTCTCATCCACACCGCCACTCCTCCCCTCCCCAAATAAACACATTCACCCAGAATGCATCGCTGTTGCTTTGTCCCGCAGGCAGCCTCACGGTGATGCTCCTTGTGTGTGGTGGGCAGAAATAACGGTAAACACGGCCATTCAACCACCGCTTAGGGGCGATGATGAACTTCTGTCACATGTGTAATAAACAAAACTGTGTGGTACCTGCAGATATGAGTGGCATTTTAAAGAAATGTGTGTGTGTTCGTGCGTGTGTGTCTGTGTGTGTTTGGAGCTAATTTCATAAACATGCTTTTGTCTTGTTCATCCCTAAGAATCAATTAGAAAGACCTTTTGAAAGAAACAAAGGGAATGATTTGCATACCTGACTGTTCACTTGAAGTCTGTTTGTGAGGAAGGAAGAAACACAAAATGAAAAATGATGCTAACTGTCAGCTGTGCTTCACTGAGTATCTGGCTTGAGGTACAATCAACACCTGTGTTTCTTTGTCTAACTCTAAGACAAATTATTTACTTTTGTTTGCACTGGTAGCAGAGGTAGCAGTGCTGGACATGGAAGAGGCAGCAGTGGTGTTCATTTATCTGCAAGTAGTGACACAGCAGGAGTAGCACGAGAAGTAGTACTAGCTAGCTGCACTGGTTGAAGATAAATGTATGGAGGTGAATTTAAAGCAGATGGCATTTATACTTGAAATGATGATGACATGACACAATTAAAAATGATTACATCACTAGATGTCATTAACATCAGTTGTTTGATTTGTATATTTAAATTTGAGACATTAGCTTAATTGTGGTCATTGCTCAGTTTAATGTAGGCCACTGTAAATCCACTTTATTATTGTGATCCAAGAAAGGTTAAAATGAAGGGCAACTAGATTGGTTGAAGACGTTCCTCTTCAAGAGGCTTCAAGATGTTTGAATTCGCCTCACAGGCTTCAAGAAGAAGACTTGATGTTTCGCCCCTCATCCAAGAGGCTTCTTCAAGAAGAAGACTTGATGTTTCACCTCTCACATCAAGTGAAGTTGTCCTTGATTTTAAACTTCCTTTGATTACAGTTCAGCTTTTCTGGAAGGTAGTTAGTTCTAAGGTAGGCTCTCTAAGGTAGATAGTTCAAGCATTATACCATGCTTGCCCATGGTGGGAATTGTTGGGTCTCTGTAAATAATATCACAAAGAGTATGGTCTAGATCCGCCCTATATGAAAAGTGCAATGAGAAATCTTTTGTTCTGAATTGGTGCTATGTAAATAAAATTGTATTAAACATGAGAATGTTAGCATTATCACTGTCAGCAGGTTGGCTTGCTGACATTTGCAGCAGAACAGAGAAGATCCTACTAGTTATTTGTTTGTGACATTTGCTTTGAACATATTTATCACATTGAACATTTCAGTCTCAGATTGATAAAATAACATGCATTATTAAAACCGAACCTACACCCTTGAATAGAAGTAAAGCTGAAGCAGTGATAATACTGGTATCAGCTGCAGTAGCGGGATTTTAAAGACCTTTGCTTTAATGCACAACATGCGCCTTTTCTTGTTTATCTCAAACAAGCAGCATACCCTTAAACATATCTTTATACCTCAAGCTTTATTTCAGTGTGTTTGAACAGGTGATCTTTTCCCCTCAGGCTTTAGGAATTGTCAATCAAACACACACTGCTCATAATTAATTTATATGCCGAGTGTCACTACAAACACTACATTTCTGTATACATTGATTCTGAGGGAAAAGGACTGCCAGGAATTAGTAGAAGGTGGCTGAGTCTAATAAGGGCAAAGAAAGTGATAAGGGACTATGTGATAATTGAAAGATTTAAGAGGACGCTGGAGAGGGAAGTACAAACAACATTTAGTGATTCTGCACTTGCTATGTCATCTAATCAGTATCAGCTGATTCTTACAATCATATTCAGACAAGTCGCCAGTCACATTTAATCGAGACAGAAAGGCAGTGCCATGTTTACACACCGCTGGAGCTGCTGGATGTGCTTTGTTCCACCTGCTACGTGCTGCATACTGGCTTGGATGATTGATATGTGCCTCAAACACCCAGCTCCACCTGTTCTGCTTACTTATTTCCTTTCCCGGTAATGACATCTCTTGTGTTGTTGCGTTTTGCGTCGCTTTATCTGTTCTGTACAGCCCTGCATTGTTTCATTGCTTTCACAGCTCACCTGCTTGGATTCACTGGGGAGCCTGCTTAAGAGTACACCCACTCCACAGCTGTATCAGCAGACAAGTACTTTTATTTTGGACAATTCTAGACAGTTCTGGCAGCTGGTGAATAAACCAAGAGCTGTGAACCGGAAGTCATTTTGACTGAGAGGAAACTCATTGATTGGACAGTTTTGACGACTGTTGGACACCCACCTTCACTGGTGTTTCATTAATAGGCCAATGACACCTCCAGAGGGCTCAACAGCAACCACTGGCGTCCCAGGTGCACCCCCTCCACTTTTACCCCTTCCTATAGGTTGGTGGTCACCTTACAGCCCAGATCAGGTCCGCTCTCTTCAGCCATAGCCAGTTTCTGCTACACCCATTAGATTGGCACTTCGGCTGCTGTCCGTGGTGCTGATCCAAGGCTGGAGGTTTGCAATTGCATGGAGTCATTGTGTGTCTGTAGTCCCGTGTGTAAACCAACATGCTTTTTTGGTGCGGGGACCACAAGAAAAATATTTTCACCAGGGACAGTCACAATTATGTTATGCTGCTGATCCTTCCAGGTGAGCTTCTGGTGCACCAGGTTTTCCCATGTTGTCCACTGGCCCTGTTGGAAACATCTAATTTTCCTGATTTGATGGGGATCTACCAAAATACACGGAGTGGGACTCAAATACAACTCACTGCTGTTATAATTCCTTTTCAGTGTATGTCTGATCAGCTCCCACATGGTTATGTGCATACCATACAATGCAGATCTGTTTTTTTTTTCTATATTTAAATTGCATTTCATGTTTTCTTATTGTGCCAAAAAACTTTCTCATGGCACTTTCATTTGTTATTTAACATTTCTTTCTGCAAACAATTTTTCATTACACCTTTAACACATGCTTTCAAAAAGTGGTGGGGACTTGTCCCCAGTGCCCCATTGTAAATGACACCTATGCTTGATCTGATTGTTTGGTCCACACCAGAGTTGCATTGACAGCTTTCACACCATCCTAAATGAACCAAACAAGATGGGCAAAAGCACCAGAGTTTGTTTGAGCCGAGCCAGATAAGGTGTGAATTCTCCCTAAAACGTTGGTGAATGTAAAATGCCGGTCTGTGACAAGATGATGTAACAGATCTGACTAGATCTGACTCCCAGTCACCTCCCTGACCTCCACAACCCTACTTCCTCGCTACATAAATGGCACTACTTTCTGCATTGGTACTGATTGCAAATTGTGAGGTGAAGTCCAATCTGAACACAATTGCTAGGAAAGTGAGGCTGCTTTTTTGTCCCATCATAACTTCTATGATAAAACTGATGCAAAAACGTATTAGTGGATCCACTTTGAGAAGACTCATTACTTAAGGCTTCAATGGTGAAATACGTTTTTAAATCAATAACTAAAAGCTGTTTAACAAATGGATGAAGTTTTGCATGTACAAAAAATAAGTGTAACAAGTGGAGCAATATTGGTGGAGGTTCTAGTCTTGTGTCACCAGGTGTCACCTTTTCAAAAAGGTCACATATGGCAGCTATGTAAGGAAAAATCATTATTCATTTTATTACTAGTGTTGCTAGGCCACAGAGATCTCTCACCCACCTCAGAGAATGCAATTAAGCACAGTGGAAGCCATTTCATTTTTCTGAATTAACTTATGAGTCTTAATGCTGTATTGGTGCAAGGGGGGTTCTGCACTGCAATCAGGTAACCTTTTCGTCTGAGTTTTTTCAGCCTCACTCTCCCAGCACCTAAATGAGTCACATTATTTAAGGTCAGGCATGGAAAAGCTACAAAAAACACAAACCGGCGCACGCACAAACACACATGTGCGCTTTCACCTGCACACATGCAAAACTAAGACTACATTAAAGGCACTTAAAGTGATGTTTGACATCTGGTACAAGCACAAATTCTCTGCAATACAAGAGTGCAATGAATTCTCAGCCTGAGTAATCATATCACGCTTAGCGCTGCTCACACTTTTAAATCCAGTCAAAATGAATGGAGACACCATCGGAGCCATTGTGTTTGATGGTGAGACAGGTGAGATCCAAAAATAATGCAGAGCAAAATAATTACAGGACCCTCGCATGGAGTGTATTCAATGAACAAATGAGCTCCAAGTGTATTATAGTTCTTGAGGGTGTTGAGTAAACACCAACATTTCACTCATCTTGAATCTCGTGACGTGTTTTGTGTCCTGAAATGATTCACACTCTCAGTGATGTTAAAATGATGATAAGGCTGACTGAGTAACAAACTGTCTGTGCTTTGTTTAACTTGTTCAGAGCTGGCCCTAATTGTCGTGATGTTTCCATGTCAACCTGAATTAACCCCCCCCTCTGCAATCAGTGCACATTGCATTAAGCATATGCAGAGCATACTGCACCGGTTTTTAATTCATTAATCTTATATAGCCAGACCTCATAAACTTCAATGAGTTCTCAAGTTTATCTAAAAAAACTACCACAAAAGGCTGTTTGTTGTTGCTATAGCAAGGTTTTGTGTGTAATTTTATAGATTTGGAGTTTAATACAGGCCACTATATCAGCACACATTTGTTCTTGGATTTCTCCAGCTCTCGGTGAGTTTGACGAGATGAAGGTCTATACATGAGATTACTTCTACACAAATCTCTTAAGTTGGCAGAGCAAACTTGTTAGCAAACAGTTGCAAACATTTTTACACATCCAACAGACACACAGCAACATTAAAATGCATTTGGAGTCGTGTTTCTCGCCACCTGATGCAAGTCCAAAAATTACTTTCTTTTAGCTCTGTTTTGGTCTCCTTCCACTCCTGAGGGAAATATCTGACTCTTTAGCTGCTTAATACTAATACTACTCAAGGTTCACAAGCTAGATGCAAACTTTGCATGCCTGCATTGGTTCTGGGAAGGTGCACAAATGCTAACGATAGAGGTGAATGTAAACAATAACAGTAAAGTGCAAAGAGGAATCAAACGGAACCTTTAACATTAACACACTGCCAAGTAACCTTTACCACATTAACAAACATTATCAACAGTGCATAAAGCAAAAATGAGCAGCGAATATCAAACAAAAAATGAAAGGAGAAGCAGAGGGAGGGAAACACAATGTTCCCTTTTAAGTCTAAGTGTCTCTTCTGAAGAGGGCCGGCGCCTTTGATGTATGTTCCCACCGTGTGTGTATTTACAAATCACAGATAGAGATAGATAGATCATGCAAGTATGGTGTTTGTATATATGTTAGCGAGTCCACGTGTGTTCTTGTATGTGTTACTTGTAAGTAAGTGTCCCCACCACAAAAATAGCTTCATCTGTCTTTTCAGAGTGGAGGTTCAGAAGAATTCAATCTCTGTGGACTCAATTATTCAGTGAGTCTGTCCCCTGTTGCTGTTGTACCGAGGGTGCACACTTTCTTTCACTCTGTCGAGGTTTAAGTGCATGCACAGGTTGAGCCCGGTTTGTTGGGAAACCAAATATACAGAGGATGAATAAAACAAGGATAAACATGAGAATCCCTGAGTCAAGGGTCCAGCATGTCCTTCTTTTTTCTCCTTCCTGTTGTCAGTCATTCCCATTCATATTTATACACATGACCATTTGCATGCATTGAAATTCTATTAGTTAGTTAAAAGTTAAATTTAAAGCAGCATTAAGCAAGCTGTTTTGTGAATACACTCTAAATCACCCTAAATCACATGGGTGGAGCATCCCATTACTACTCACACTCGAGCAACGGCACATTATGCTGGAAACAACAACTTCGCACACACAATAATCACTTAGGTTGAACTATATTACGAACTGTATTGCACCAAACAACCGGTTCATTCATTGACACAGCAAGAGTCCTGTGTACATGAATAAGTGGTTTATTTTTTCTTATAATTTCTTTATTTTTGGTATAAAAAACATTATATATCTGTAGGGCTGTCCCAGACTAAGGATTTACATAGTCGAATCAGAATCGTCACGTCCTGCCTATAGTCGAATCGTGTGTGTGGGGGGGGGGGTAGGTTTACACATGGTAGCTCCGCTTTAATCTTGAGAAGCTGCAGAGCTACAGTCTCTCGTAAATTTCCAGCTAAACTGAGGCTTTTTGAAGACCCTTCTCTCTCTCTCGCTTTATTGGCATGAATGTGTAACAACAATATTGCCAAAGCATCATATATACAACATAAGAACAATCAACCCCATACATTTCATTAAACAAGTAATTAAAGCGTGAAGTAATCAAAGCATATGTGTGTTTGTGTTAAAAAAAAAAGGAGAAATTAAAAATTTAAATATAATAAATAAATAAAACAGTAAGCGTGTGTGTGTTCTCTCTCTCGCGCTCTCTCTCTCTCTCTCGCCTGTCAATCACCGGTCTTGTGTGAGTTTTGTGTGCATGCTACATGCACGTTGCGGTTCCTCGCAGGTCTATTTCAAGTAGCCAACACATGTAATCACAGTTGAAAGAAAAAACGTCATTACCTACTTTGAATTTAAAAATAAGAACTTATGTACCAATGTGAATCTCTTTATTTTGTTAAAGGAAGTTTCATATTCACAAAGCTAAGTGCTCTAAGTCTACCCCATGTTTTAACGTATTCCTAATTGAAATTGATATGTACTTTGAGTCTCTTAAACTTGTATCAAACAAGAAAAGCATTTCAATAAGTAATATCTACTCAGAACTATTCACCTAAAGAATATCTTATGTCATCACCTGTTAAGATAGTCTGTCACCTACTCACTTACTCATCTCTCTTAGTTTGTCTTGTTTTGTATTTCCTTTATTTTCTGTTAATGTTTTTGTTATTTAAGTTTATTATTAATTTATATATATTTTGTACTATTATGTTATATTAAGACTTATATTGTGTTTATAAGCTGGAATGTCTTAATGTTTGTAAACTGATTTCCAATTAAATTAAAAAAAATTAAAAAAAAAAAAAACGATAAAATATTTTTTCGTCCTGCGAGGTGCACAACACCAGCTAAGCCGGGGCTGGGTCCGAAAAGTCTATTTTGCTTAGGAAGGTTCCTAAATGAGTGAAGTGACCCCGGAAGTATTGAAGTGCCAGCTATAATAAGAGCTGGTCGAATTCAATAAAAGCAACATTTAAAGTGACGCACGTTGACAAATTCAAATGATAAAATCCACTGACCACATTTAGCAAAATCCTTCCAATACAGACCCACATTATGATACTTTAATTCAATTTCGGTTTTGGTTTGTTTTCTTTTGCCTTTGCTGTAATCTGATGCTGTTTTAACACAGTTTTATGTTTCGGATTGTAGAAATAAGCTATAAAGTGTTGTATTAGAATTTTCTACAATAAAAAAAAGAAATCACTGACCATGTCGGATAAAGGATGTTGATCAATTTATCATTGGCTGTTAAGACTTATGTTTCTTATGCCATAACTTGCTAATATGCATATGTCTTAAACTGTCAACAGTAACTGAGACCCATGTGAGCTGTGTGTGTTACTATTCTTGTAAAATGATCCAAGTGAGGATAATGTTGCAGCCTGTAGGCTCACGTTATGTATTGCAGCCTTCAGCAATCTCATTAATTCATTTTACTTCAATCACAGATGTTGACACCCTTAAGGCCTTTAATAAAGGCAATGATCAAGCTGGATGACCTCTACAGAAAATGTAATGCATTATTTCAGTGTTTCCCACACACTGATTTATTTATTTTTTTCAGAGCTGCGAGCAGCGCATATATTCGCTCAGCACCTCCTCTCACTTGGTCGCTCCCTCTCTCTCTCTCACCACAGTTACGCTGTCATTCTGTGGGAAACACTGTGTTTACATACAATAATTGGGATTCATGTTGATAATATAGGGGCAGGAGGGTGAGTGTGAGCAAGCATTCTCAATGTTACAACCCTTTCTGTTATTTGGTGACTGTTACCCTATTTGTCTTTTTTCTATCTTGGTTATGAAGTAATATTTTCCACCGTGTTGTCCACCTTTAGATGGCCTTTTTTAGTCCCTCTTCAGAACATTGTAGTTTTATCACGGCAGGCCACATCAGTAACAACCGCCGTCGCATATTTACGTTAAGCATATTTCCTATATTTTCATAAGTCCTTATGAATCCTCCTCATGACGTTTTCCATCGAGGTCAAAGAAAGGTGGTTAGGAAAGGAGATTTTTTTGACTTTTCGACCGCAGTCTGGGTCTCAGTCTCTTCAGCAAGTGTTCCTCTTCAGCCACCACACACACGCTACACATGCGTACTGACGACCCAGGGTTAGGGTTACAATTTTGGATTTATTCACACAATTTAAAAACATTTATTGGAAGTTTTATTCTTTTTACATGTTTATTTACAGCATTAAACGTTGAAATGTATATTACATTACATTACATTACATTATAGGCTGTATATCAACTTATTGGGAGAAAACTATGTAAAATCAGCATATGAGCACCCCCATATCGCCAAAATGGCATGATCCTTGTTTCACTGCGAAGCTTTGACTGTGAGATTGACAGTCGAATCAGGCTCCGCCCATCGAAACATCGAATCTTCGACTATTGGGGGTCAGCCCTATATATCTGTTTGTTTATTAATTGGTTCACATGAAAAAACAAACTAGAAAAACGTACATGGACCCACTTTGCGCTGTGATACATTTTTGCTTTAACAGGCAGAGAGAAGAAAAGCTTAACTTTGCAACACATTAGAAAGATTAAAAATTAATAGCAACACTAAGAGTCCACCATTATGCTAGCAGCTCTGTGAGGCTGTACGGAGGTACTCTGAACGCTAAAAATTTGACTCTACGTCTGTATGCCGTTTCTACTCAGCATATGGATGACAATGGCTAACATGCTGATGCAGAGCAAGTATGATGTTTACCATGTTTAGCGTATTAGCATGCCAATATTTGCAAATTAACATTAATGCACAGCTGAATCTGATGGGAACCTCACTTGTTTTGCAGTTATGTGGTCATAAACCAAAGTTTGACCTTATGGTAGCTCAAGATGAAGATGATCAATCCAATAATTGTTGAGATATTTCAATCTAGACCAACTGACAGAATGGAATTGCAATGGCTAAAGAAAGACAATATTTTAAGATTTCTGCTTAATTATGCAGCAATATTAAGATATTATTTTAATAAAAAGTTAAAAATGTATTAAAAACAAAGGCTGCTTTTGACTCACCGCAATAGCAACAAAAAAGACTGTGAAAATCATTATAGTGTTGATTGCTCACTCAACCTTTTGAAGAAAACTATGAACAAAATAAAAATATGCTGTGAATTGACAGCACTTGATCGCAGCAAATTAAAAGTACTGCTGTGCTGTATTGCCCTGACCACCTTCACATTTTGGGTCAGTAATAACATCTTTGAATTGTGCATGCTGACTAACAGACACAGGATCTCTGTGCCAAGCAGAGTGAGGGCTGTGCTATATTGATGGCGCGCCAATGAGAATAATAATCTTTCCTCTCCATCTCTAAGTCACTGTCCCTGGCTTTGTCTTTCATTTTTCCTTTACTATGTAATGATGAATGTGTTCATTGTCGACATGCCCGGGACTCAAGTGTCTTCTAATTTGGTTGGCTTGTCTTTGCGAATGACCTCACACCTGGATGATAAGGACTAGTGGAAAAATTTGTCTTCACCAGCCGAGGCTCCACCAGCAGGACAAAATACAAGTAGAACCAAAAATAAATAAAGGACCTCAATGAGCAGACGTGATCAAAGATGAAGGAAAAGAAGCAGAAAGAAGTGTCTTTCTGCTTAAAATGTAAAACTTCAGTGGATTTCACACACACATTCTTTTGGCTGTGTTTGACATCTCTTTTTAAGAATATTCATGTAAACACATTTTTCTGGACTAATGTAGCTGGCTCTCTGTACTGGATGTATCAATCCTTTTCCATTCATCAGCAATGAGTTCAGATTGACATGTTAGGAGAGGTACAAACAAGTGCTTTTGACAGAGCCAGAAATATGGTACAAATAATAGCATGACTTTGGATGAGTATTTTAGAAAGTATTTTAAAAAATTGAAATTCATAAGTAAAACAACATGGGTGATCTGCTTTGTATAAAGGGATAACTGTCTTGCGGTACAGAAGACTTAACAATGTAATTTATTTCTTGAGGAGCAAACACAGACATTGAAGAGTAATTACCACAACTAAAATCAAGAGGATCTTCATTTGATGGAAGAATTCTGTGCCAATATTTACAAAACGGATTAGCAATATGTAAATGCTCTGTATATGTATAGCGCCTTTCTAATCTTTTCGACCACTCAAAGCACTTTTACACTACATCTGCATTCACCAGTCACACACATTCGTACACTGAGCCTAAGTGCTCAAACAGAAACTAACATTCACACACATTCATACACTGGCGGAACAGCCGCCAGGGGCAATTCGGGGTTCAGTATCTTGCCCAAGGACACTTTGACAAGCAACCAAGGGGGGCCGGGGATTGAACCTTCAGATTAACAGCTAACCCGCTCTAGCTCCTGAGCCACAGCCGCCCCAATATAAGCCCACCACTGAAAGAGACTGAAGACCAGAAATGCATAGTGGACGTCTGCTGTTGGATTATTGTTTTGTGACTAAACAAGCATTGTGATGGTGTCACTTTGGGCTCTGGGTTATTGTAATGACATTTTTCTGCATTGAGTACTTTTACTTTAAGTGCATTATTTTAAGTGCATTTTTCTGTTTATACCTACATACTTAACTAAACATAAGTGTTACTTAAGTAAAAGGTAAGTATCTTTATTTATTATATTAAACCATCCCCATGCTTTAAAATATATTAACTGCAATGTTACCATGATTCATTTCCTTGGTCTCCATTACACTCATTTACAAAGACTCTATAGGGTGTATTGAAATCAATTTAACATGGCACTACATTCTGCTTAATTAGCCTGGTTATCTCCTTGCATTAGGATGAGCTTTTTGTCGTGTGGGTGTCCACGCAGACTATCTGCTATTTTACAACACTGCTTTTTATGTACTTCACCAACTGTGACCTTCAATAGCCAGCCATTTCACCTCCGAGAAGAGGGTCAAAGCACATCTTTATTCATTGCACCCTTAATTTGCTGCTGGAGTGAAGCGCTAAATAAAGGACCGACATGGGATCTACATAGTAAGATGATGACCAATCAAGCCTTGAGCGACTTCCAGTAAAAACACATCTTTATAAATAGATATAGTACGTTTTCACTGTGAATGTGATAAAAAAGCTGAGCTGCCACACAAATGTCACACGGCCACAAATAGCAGCCCGACACTTCCACATATAGGTGAAATTGATCTGCTTTGACACTTTAGTCGGCAGTGAAGAGTCTTCACTGATGTTTGAATGAAGTACTTCCACTCTGGCCGATGGCAGCAAGTCAAGTCCAGTGGCTGCAGTGTCGATAATTCTAGAGATGTGCCTGTTCAAGTACAAACGTTACTCAAACTGAAGAAAATAGTGCATTTGTTGGGGACTATTTTCATCTCCTGATGTAATGAGCATTTGATGCTATAGTGAGTTCTTAAAGCAGCAGGATGAGGTTTGTGGGTTTGAGTCAAAATAAACTGCTGTATGTGTGCCTGTGGGTACATCGTAATGAAGGAGCCAACACATTGTCACTCCCGACTCATCAAATATTGACGCTTGGTCAAGGCCCTTTTTATGTCGCTTTTTAATGTCATTTAGTGTTATTTTTAGACTTTTAAGGCTCCACAGTCAAGTAAGCAACACTTAGCAACAACAAATATGCAACATCCGGAAAAGTTAGCAACAGCGTTTGGAAACATCACCATTTTTTAAACAGCATGCTAATAAAGTCGTGAAATGTAGTAATTTGGTTAGGTTTAGGCAACAAGACTACTTGGTTAAGGTTAGGAAAAGATCAAGGTTTGGGTTAAAATAACTACATAGGTTAGTTAACAAGTAATTCACTTGCGTAACTTACACAATTAATGTAAATCTGGTAACTTAAAAATAAATATTTAATGTTGACTTTTTGTTTCACACAAGACACAAACCCCAGTCTCCTGGTTCAAAGTCAGGGTTGTGGCCCTCCATCCACCCCAACCACCTCCTCACTCAGTCATTCCTGTTAAATATTATATACAGTCCCCTCCAAAAGTATTGGAACAGTAAGGCAAATTCCTTTGTTTTTGTTGTTCACTGAGGACATTTGGGTTTCAAGATCAAAAGATGAGTGTGAGACAAGAGTTCAGAATTTCAGCTTTTATTTCCTGGTATTCACATCTAGATGTGTTAACTCAGGACATACCACCCTTTGTTTGAACCCACACATTTTTCAATTGAGCAAAACTATTGGAACATGTGACTGACAGATGTTTCTTGTTGCCCAGGTGTTGCCTTTTAGGTTGATTGTCCAAACATTAAATAGCCCTGCATGACTAGTCTAAGTTTTCATCCTTGGTTCAAACCTATAAAGACTGCTTTTCCTGTTAAAGAGGATAAACCAACATGAAGACCAGAGAGCTGTCTATGGGAAAAAAGCAAGCCATTGTCGAGCTGAGAAAAGAAGGAAAATCGACCAGAGCCATTGGACAAACATTGGGCATAGCAAGCACAACAATTTTGGAATGTCCTGAAAGACAGAAACTTCTGGTGTACTGAGCAACAGACGTCGAACAGGTCGGCCAAGGAAAACAACAATAGTTTATGACAGAAATATCGTGAGAGCTGTGAAGAAAACTCCCTAAACATCAGTAAGTGACATCATCAACGACCTCCACAGTGCAGGGGTGAAGGTATCACAATGCACTGTTGGAAGAAGACTCAGAGAGCAGAAAGAGAGGCCACACCACAAGATGCAAACCACTCATCACCAGGAAGAATCGGAAGGTCAGATTGAAATTTGCAAAGCAGTACAGAGATGAGCCGCAAAAGTTCTGAAACACAATCTTATAGACTGATGAGACCAAGATTAATCTGTGCCAAAGTGATGGAAAGGCCAAAGTGTGGAGAAAGAAAAGAACTGCTTATGATCCGAAGCATACAAGCTCATCTGTGAAGCATGGTGGAGGTGATGTCATGGCCTGGGCGTGAACGGCTGCTTCTGGAACAGGCTCATTAATATTTATTGATGATGTAACTGATGATGGTAGCTGCAGAATGAATTCAGAAATGTACGGAAACATTTTGTCTGCCAATTTACAGAGAAACGCATTGAAACTAATCAGGAGGAAGTTTATCATGCAGCAGGACAATGACCCAAAGCACACTGCCAACAAAACAAAGGACTTCATCAGGGGGAAAAAGTGGAAGGTTTCAGACTGGCCAAGTCAATCACCTGACCTTAACCCAATAGAGCATGCATTTCACCTCCTTAAGAGGAGACTGAAGGGAGAAACACCCTGAAACAAACAAGAACTGAAAGAAGCTGCGGTAAAAGCCTGGAATAGCATCACATATGAAGAATGCAACAGTTTGGTGATGTCAACGGGTTGCAGGTTTGAGGCAGTTACTGAATGCAAGGGTTATGCTACCAAATATTAAATGTTATTTACTTTAAGATTATTTGTTCCATTACTTTTTCTCACCTAAGAATGCTGTGGTCTAATACAAACGGTGGTATGTCCTGAGTTGTTTAACACATCTAGATGTGAATACCAGGAAATAAAAGCTGAAATTCTGAACTCTAGTCTCTTACTCATCTTTTGATCTTAAACCCAAATGTCTTCAGTGAACAACAAAAACAAAGGAATTTGCCTTACCGTTCCAATACTTTTGGAGGGGACCGTACCTATCTTTACTGTCAAAAACTGATGCTACAGGGCTTCCCCCACTGCGTTGAACTGTGACGCTATAGGGCGTTACAAACTGATGCCGATGGGTCTTGACCACGCGTCCATATGTAACGAGTCGGGGAGTGAGAATGGGTTCAAGGAGCATGTCAGCCAGTGCAGCAGTGTGGCTCATTCATGTGTTTTTAATAGTTTTTGGACAACAATGGAGCTCTATGGCACAGAGGAAAAAGATATACTGTACAGGCTTTGCTACACACAATACTTGTTAGTAGGATCCAGTCATTGTTTTGGTATTTTCATGGGATTTGTTAAAGTTAGGAAAGGATCATCACACAGTGTTGCATCATAGATATTATTTGGTTGCCTTTGTAATATACACTGAAAAGTGTCAAAACCTTCATGGCAGTAGCTACCATTAAGTGCGTTTTCATTTACCTGTTTTCATGGGCATTTGCAATTTTAGCACACAAAAGTCTGAATAATAAAATAATAATAATAAAATAAAATAATAACAATAAATAAATAATAATAATAATAAATAATAAAAATCTAAATATTGCAAAAATGTTTTCAGGCTAGGCTGAGGTGGAAAAGTTGATTCACGAATAAAAAAATGTGACAAAGTGCAATGGAAACAAACTTAGTGATTAAATCACCAACAGCCAGGCCAAGGATGGGCGAATATGAATCTGAATGCATTTTAAAATAAGATACCAAATACCTTAATTTTAGGTGTATCAAAATAACTACAAAATACGGCAACCACGACATGTATCAAATGAACTACTGTATTTTTCTTTTTCAGATACACTAAATATATTTTTCCATATTTTATTTGTATATTATTTATTTTTATTAAATATATTTTATTTTATCTCAACAAGTCCCCAGGCACCAATCAGAGGCAGTGTTTGTGTTATCACTTCTCACAAAGTATCTTACAGTTTTTTTAAACAGAAAAATGCAAAACACAACTATATTCATGCAAAATACGAAGCCATTTTTATAAACCGTATGAAATACCGTAAAACTTCAAGTGATAGCCGCGTCTCAACTAGCCACCTGCCTCATTTACTGGCGTCTATTTTGACAAATAGACGCAATATCATGACTGGGGATGTGTGGATTTTAAGGCTTAAGGCAGAGTTTACATTTTACAATTACTCATTGAAAATGATCGGCGAGTTTGAAGAAACAGAGAGTTGTACCAGCAAGGAAGCTAAGCAATGTACAGCTGTGGAGTCAGCAGCAATATTTATTTTAGCCACCTAAAAGAAGTCCCACTGAAAAATATCAATGTCGGTTTACCTTTGAAACCACATTTTCTAGACTGTAGAATTTCAGTATTTAAGTGCTTAAGCGCAACGGAGCAACTTAGCTTCCATGCTGGTACAACTCTCTGCTTCTACAGATGGGGGATGCACCAACAGCCGTCTGATGCAGATAATACACAGACTATGGATGACAACCTCATACAGCCCCCTTCAAAAATCCCGAACTATCCCTTTAATCACTGTTGAATTATTGACCAAAATCTTTGATAATTAACGAATATTTTAAGTAAATTATGAAGCAAACAAAACTTCCAATTATTCTCTAATTCTAGCTTCATTAGTGTTAGGATTTGCTATTTTTCTCTGCGTCACATCATCGTAAACTGTACATCGTTTGGCTTTGAGCTGTTAGCTGGAAAAAAAAAAAACATTTGAAGACGTCCTCTTGGGGTCTGAGTGACTGTGATTTTCACTGTTTTCTGACATTATTGACTAAACAAATGAATGATCAAGTAAGTAATCAAGATGAATCGAAATAAGCATTATATGAAGTTCTAGAAATTACACACGGTAGCTTTTAAGGCTGATTCAGGTTCAATTCCTACTGTGACACATCAGACCTATCTGTCCCTGAGCAAGACACTTAACCCCTAGTTGCTGCAGAGGCATGCAACCTCTGACATATATAGCAATTGTAAGTCACTCTGGATAAACATGTCAGCTAAATGAGTAAATGTAATGTAATTTCAATTATATATTAATTTCTTTAAATTTTACAGTATTTTGGTAAAAAAGAATACTTTTAGAAATGTTTTGTATTCCTCCACCAGCATTATATATCTGGCAGTGTGCAGAAAGAGTTTTAACAGCATTTAGTGAATCATCTTTTTAGATAGAACTGGATTTCCATGTCATACTTGTCTCAAGGCTTGAACATATATTTTAGCTTCTTCCATTTGGCTTCCACTCGGTTTCATGTCTATTTCATGGACAGAACAGGTGGTCCTAATAATTTCTATGCCTGGTTGATACATGCTGGCAGGCTCAACAGTGGAGCGGCAAATTCAAGACGCCGCCCACTCGCTGGCTCGAGCACAGACGGCAAGAACATAGTGTGTCGATGTCAAAGTGCATCCATCTTTGTCTGTCAATTTACCGTCTGTTATCTGACTCTCCCAGCACCAGCTATAAAAGCCCAGCACTTTCGCTTGACATTAATGCCGCTAATGCTTTTTAATCATTCAACCATTCAACACAGTATGTCCTAAATTACTATCAGCTTCATTTGGTATTGGATCATCCCAGCCAGTGCCCATTACCATTGGAGCAAATGAGGAAAGATAATGTGTTTTGTTCAAAGGCAGATGAGGAGCTTCCTGGAGTTTGATTGCTGACGTCTGGAGACAGTGGCTGTGTGTGTATGATCGATATGGATCATGCATCTAATACACACTTAGGGATTTGACCTGGTTTTTCAGTTGGAAGTCACACACACACACACACACACACACACACACACACACACACACACACTGGGATAGGCACCCATGAACTTTGCAGGGAATGAACACGCTAAATGACTGAGGTCTCAGGCCAAATGATGGATTGGATTCAAGCAAAGGGAAGTGCATTACAGAGTGAATGTGGAGCTTTGGAAAAAATAACACACAGGCGAGACAGAGAGATAAAAGAGTTGTGACTTTGCACTAATTCAAGTCCAGTCAACCCCGGGGATTCACATTCCACTGACCAGCGTCCACTGGCCCTGACAGGGTGAAGCCAATCAGCGCTTACACAGAGGAAAATCACTGGGATGTCACAGTGGGATTCTGTTCTCCACTGAAACAGTTTGGGCTCCCACAGTGAGCCAAGTCAAGTCCAGCCGTGCCTCACTGACCTACTACAGGAGTTTTTAATCCCAACAACTATATTACACCACTGTGCGTGTGTGTACAGTTGTCCTATTTTGTAGAAGCTTCACTCTCTTCCTATCAAATTGTAACTCAATAACAAGCGAGTCCACATGATTTGTATAGATGGACATTTGCAGTACAAAAGTACAATGGAAAATTATGAGATTTTCTCGCTTAAAATAAATGCTAGAATAAACTAATTTGCATAGCTAGTTGAAGTTATAAATATAAACAAGGACATCTTGAAACAGCTCAACTCTATCAACAATTTATGAAGGTTTGAATTTAGAAATGGGGACTATGAAATCAAAGCTGCATTTCATCCCAAACCACATGAATCCAAGAGTTATGTTCCATAGGTGCTTTCCTGTTCTTGTAACGGATGCAGTATCTGTTGTGCCTACTTTTAATTCAGTGTTGCAACAGGCTTAGCACCAAGCAAATTTTATATTATATATATTTTATAAATAAAAAGCAGCAATAAAAGTAAAGGTTTGAAAAAAAACTTTTATATCTTAACCTCAGCTAATCTGTGTGTAAAATCACAAAAACCACTGAAATCACTGAAAACTGTGTGTTTATGTAGGACACAAACACACAGTCAGAAGACGAATGAGAAATTTGTTTTCAGGGCTTTTAAACACACCTCATTTACAGATTTTAACTATCACTCCTCAAAATGCCTCCTTGGTGGAAGTCTGAGGGCATTTTCTAGTTAAGTATCTGGTATGTAGTTATCATTATGGATTTACCATGTTTTTCGGAGTCTGTTCACACTGATATAGGCTAAAATAACCGTTAATTTTTTGAAAGTGCAAATATTAAACAATAATATGCCAACTAAGCCTAAATACTTTTTTTTATTTGAAAGTCTGACCGATGCAGTGTCCGCTTAGAAAAATGCTTGCCCTTGAACAGATGTAGCTGAGGATCCTTGCTTTACACCAAAATTGTGCTGTGGTGTCACAATCTTGGATGTAACAACCAAGAGCTCTGCTGATGTTATTATGACACATCATGCCACATCTGCCCCACTTCTGAATTCTGCAACCTGGGCATTATTTTTAATTCCAGCCTTTCATTAGAGCCGCACTTAAAATCAATCACCAAATATGCTTGTAAAGTGTTGTGAGGTGCTTCAAATCAAGTTTATTATTATTATTTATTTTAAAAAGTCAAATTAAAGTGCAAATTATAAATTGGTTTATAATTTGATGCTGCTTAAATTGCTTTCTATGAAAGAGCAATAACATACTTGAGATTCAGCTGTTGCTGAGGTTGTTCTTCTATGAAACTCTGTTTAAATTTGTGTCCTTGTTCCTGCACTACATCTCTGCCAAGTGCAATATACAGTGGCACTGTGGCACTTTGCATACTTTTTACACAGCTTTCTGGCCAGTAAAAGGTAATCTGAGGCCTGCTCAGACTTCTCTTTTACATTTAGCCATGGGCGTCTGGTCCGTTTAGTTGATTTCTCTTCAAATAAACTCACGAAAGCTGTTACACTCTGGTGCAGACAGTGCTGCTTTTCGATGTAAGCTTCTCTGTGGCCTTAGTTTGTAATGAAAGCATTTTATCGGTTATATCTGCAGTGTCATTTGATTGATGTCTTTTGTAAGCAGCCATATAATGAACCTGCAGGAAGGAAGTCATCATGGTAAAATAAGCCCCTTTAGTGTTATCAAGAGCCTTTTATTTTCTTGCTGAATCACCCTGCAGGGGCTTCAGTTGGAGTAATGATCAGTTTGCTATGCATTTATCGTTTTATTGTTCAAATCACAACATAAAGGGGGGGATGAAATAAAAGCAACACCTGTGCAATGTATTGCAGTCCAATCCAATAGCACTGCAACCAATTGTCTTTGTCAAGATTATGTTGAGTTTCTTTAGGAAAATATTAGAGGCTGACATTTTTTCCGGGATGGGAGTTAATTTCCCTATTCATCACGGGACTGGAAAAAAGCTTAAACGGGAGCGGTTCTAATATCAATAAATGTAATTTTCTGATTTTTTTATTTATTTATTGGGAATGGGTTGGGATGGGAGTCATTCTTGTTGGATTGGGACTGGACAGGAACTTTCTTTTTAGTCTGTCATGGGATTAGGACTGGGCAGGAGTATTTTTGTGGGAATGGGATGGGAGTGAAAATCCACTCCCATGTCACCCTCTAGGATATATGTAGTGTGTGCGTTTCTCTTTTTTCAGACCTTTTTAAACTAGTGTATTGTCTGATGTATGACAAAATAAATTTTGTTTTGTCATTTAGTGTAGTTATAATCCTTAAAGGTTCGGTGTGGAATATTTAGGAGGATCTATTGACAGAAATGCAATATTACATACATAACTATGTTTTCAGTGGTGTATAAAGAAACAACATAACAAATCGTTTTTATTACCTTAGAATGAGCCATTTCTATCTACATACACCGCAGGTCCCCTTACTTAGTGTTTCTCAACGGGGGAGGTACTGCCCCCCAGGGGCGTTCCGAGGACGATGGGGGACGCTGGAAGCAATATTTTGGAAGGGGGGCGTTTGTTGGTTGGAAATTCTAAGATTCACAACAATACGAGTTGCAACTACTTGCAAAAAACTGTGGTCTGCAACATTAAAACCTGCCAGTTTAGTCCACTGCGACTGGGCGAGACTGTATACTTTTTGTGGTGCAGCTTCGTGCTGCCTTCACGGGAATGAGAAGTCAGAGTATCATCTCTAAAATTTTACCCAGTGTTGTCTGAATCAGTAACATAATGCAGTATAGGGCATGTAGTAAAATATTATGAATTCTCTTTAAATAGGCTAATGACTTTTTTCTTTACATGTCAGAGAACTCAGATATATGGGAGAGATTCTGGATGTGCAGGAAGTTTTGAACATGAGCAGATAAGTGACAGTGTTTTCCATACATTTATTTGTGGTGGACCGCCACAATATCAACGCTGACCGCCACATATTGATTTTTGATTTTTTTTACTAGGCCTATTTAAAATCATATTTAAACTGCAGGCAGTTCAGTTTCTTGCACAAGGATACTTTGACATGCAACTTGGAGGAGCCAGGGATTGAACTGCCGACCTTTCTGATTAACGGGCAACCTGCTCTACCTCCTGAGCCACAGCCGCCCATGTCAAGTGTGTAAGGAGCCTAGATAATAAGGAGAGCTACATTTATGTTAGACTACAGCTGGGTTTTTGAGGCTAGCATGCTGTATCTGCGCCACAGTTACACTGTCATTCTGTGGGAAACACTGAGTTATGATAAGATAAGTTATTAACAGATGAGCTAATAAAGTCCAGCCAATAACTGAATTAAAACGGATTAATTTATTACTGAGATGAAAAGGGGCCACAAACACATTTAAATAGGTTACTTCCCCACAAAAGAGGTGGTAAGACTTAATCATGTGTGTTGACTCAGCAGGGATGATATTAAAT
The DNA here is from genome assembly GCF_021292245.1 of Micropterus dolomieu. Classification (NCBI taxonomy): domain Eukaryota; kingdom Metazoa; phylum Chordata; class Actinopteri; order Centrarchiformes; family Centrarchidae; genus Micropterus; species Micropterus dolomieu. The sequence goes on from NC_060150.1 coordinate 8,048,996, forward strand.
AAGTTGATCTACAGGAGAAAAACATTTAAAAGCAATCAGAATGCCTGAGAGCCTCACTAGATTCTATTCTATTATAATTATATATTTTGAAATGTCACATGAATTTTTTGACATTTCCACCATAAATTGGTGCAGAAAAGGCAGAAATTGGAGGAGAAATTTTCACCAGAATGCAGGAAATTAAGTGTTTAATGCTCAAAATATTCTGGGGGAGGACCCCCATACCCCCCAAATATTAAGTGCCCCATCCAAGAAAACAGTATCTGGTTTCACACACAGTTTCTGGGAGGAACATTCACTTATTAGTTAAATATAATTACTTTTCACATGGCTTTTTTATTACCTTTTCCATGTTTTGTAATAACAATAGTAACAATAAAAAAAATCAACAATATTCAGGGCAAATAGCAAACATCTTTTTTGATGGGGAGCGTTAAAGGATCTGGATAATGGATAGGGGGCGCTGGCCCAAAAAAGGTTGAGAACCACTGCCTTACATGGAAGTTGCCATCTTGCACCACCATGTTTTTACAGTAGCCCAAACAGACAAAATGCTTTACAGAGTGTTTCCTCACTACGTTGAATACATACGAGGAAGAAGAAAAAGAAGAAGAAGCAGAAGAAAAAGAAAAAAGAGTAGTAGTTATTGTCTGGTTTATTAGAAGTAAGAAGAGAAGAGAAATTTGAACAAATGAAGGACCACACGTATTAATTGAGAGCCGACAACGCGTTTCGGATACCATAGCTTCTCCCACGCACTTGCAAAGGGAGGGTTGAGCGGCACCTTTAAAGGGAGACTTAATAATTCTGCAGAAGGATTGTTGATGTTTGAACTCAACTGCCAAACAATTATACCCCTCCCTTCAGTGCTCCCTCAGAGGCTCCGTCCCCCAAATTTCAAATCACAGAGGTTTCTCCGGTGTTGAAACGCCTTTTCCCTTGCTTTATTATTTAAATTTCTTCTCGCTACATGCTCTTCAGACCTTTTCTTCTTTGGTTTACCGGCCATCTCTCCTTCTTCACAGTGTTGAATAGAACTGTCCCTCCCATGGCCCGCCTCCGCCATCACTTCTGTGCATGTGCACTTATGCCACCTGTTGCTGATTGGCTGGAACAATGTTGTGTGGCAATGTCAACACCACTTCTTTGTTCTTCCATTTACAGTGCCAGGGCCGTGTGGAAAAAATTGATTTTTTTTCAGGGCACACACAAAACACAAAAATGCCAGCAAAGTCTGAGGAACTATTTGCTAAACTTAATAAAAGTGTATTGGATTATGATCACTTACTATCCCCTAAGAGTTGTATAGAATTAAACCCCATCTGTAATATTATTTATGGTCTGCATTTTTCCTGCAATAGCCAATAGAGATTGCCTTAACACAAGAATTTCATTGTATGGGTTCCTTTGGTTCCTATACTGGCAAATTATGTGAACTTATATTTACTTTCACTCATTACCTCTCTATATAGTGGTTTTTCATTAGTGGTGGGGTCTGCTTTTCCCACACTGGAGTCAAGCTGCCATTATATGCACAAAGGATTTAAAGGATTCAGGAAAATTTTAACTTAATTTCACCCTACTGTTCACTTTTGTGAACTTTCACTGTGTCAGAGCTGTATAAAGTTACTGCGAAAGCACAGGTATCCCAAATCACCCAGGACTGATATAATAAGGATTACTTTTAGTGTCAAACCATGGTTGACCATGGTTGGTATTCAGTTCAGTCAAGTAAAGTCAATTTTCTTCATACAGCCCGATATCATATATTATAAATTTATCTCACGGGGTCCATCCTTGGACACTCATTTTGAATAAGAAAAATCTCTCACAAAATGGAAGAAAGCTCAGGAAGAGCAACAAAAGAGAGATCCCTCCAACAGATGTCATGTATGTCCCAGTTTGGTAACCTTCTCTCTCTTACTTTCACTCTCTCCATCATGTAAAGGGATTAATGATAGTTTAGGAAATTACAACCTATCCCAGCGTCTATGGTGACTACAAAGTTCCCCGTGTTTTACAAAGTGACTGTGCATCTTCTGTTGGCTCCTCAGTCAACAACTGCATCACAAATTGAATTTACACAATTGCACTCTGGGAGGAATCCAAAGTGTCCTCTGCTAAACGGCTGCATAGTAATGCTCTGGCATAAAATTAATTGGGTTAATTTGGGGCTACTGTTTCCTGTAGCACTCATTTAAATGTATTCCACTATACCAAACCTAACATGATAAACATGCTTGCTTCCTCACTTGCCAGTAGATATTACCTTGCATAATTTTTACTGATTGAATAAATACATTTCTGGCAAATAAAAGTAATAATAACATCAAATGCCAACGAAGAGCACAGTATAGCACATAAAGTACACAAATGACATTCAGTCCAGCACATTGGACCATGCAGTTATATCATTAGTTGGTAATTTGATTCTGAATGAGCAGATGCAATCTTAACTAATAAAAGTTTCAAGGTAGTGCTGACAGTAAAAAAGGCTAAATTGCTTTTATGTCTAGAAATATTTTATGTTGCCAGGCAACAGTCTCAACTCAACATCTGGTGATCTGGTAAGTTCAGAGATAAAACATTTTCATTATCATGTCTAGCTCCTTAAATATTTGCAAGCAATACATTTAACATGTTATGAGATTGAATATTTAGGAAGAAAAATAAGTATCATATTTAAATGTATTGACAACAATTAAAAAAAGGCCTTTTGCATTATACATAATGAAAGGCTGCGTCCATTTAGTCTACCGCATTCCATTCAAGGCCAAACAACAGACTGCTTATGCTTTCAGTTATCTGAAAAGTATAGCTATTTTCTCATTACCGCTCATCAAGCTTTCAGTTTCAGCATTTCTTATGTTTTATGGCATCTGATAAAGCCTTTTATAATGAAATATGCATCGATTCATGTCCTGGTCTTTTTCAAAAAGACATTCTAATCAAACTTTATTCTGGGAAATGCCATGCTGGCGCAAAAAATCGAGTAACTAAATACAGCTAAAAAGCAGAAAAACTGAAAGAAAATAACACTTTTTTATGCCCGAGTTTGAGAGGAGCCCCCCCCCACACAGGGAAACTAACTACTGTCTGAATCAATAGCAGAGCGCTTTCATAGCAGAATCTCTATGACTCTACTGGGTTTTAAAACTCACTCATTTGCTTAATCCGAGCTGATCCACGGGATGTGCACAAAGCGTCCACACCTGTTTTTCCTGGCTTTCTTCAGCTCAAAAACAGCTGCGGTGGTCCACATGACCTCCAAATATAGCGTGAGAAATGGCAGCATTCATGTAAGATGATGCTAATGTCCAACGTTAGGCAAATGTGTGTGTGCGACTGGGGGAGAAAGGGAGAGAGAGAGAGAGAATATTTTAACTCACCATATCGATGGATGACACAGGCCCGATGCTGTTGACATATATGCCCACATTGATGACTGTTGGTTTCACTGCAAGAGGGGAAGAAGAGTGAGTGATGGTGGCTGCACACATTGTAGGTAGGACATGAGAGATTTATACATGCAGTCATTCTATTTGGTTTGTCATTTGTCAGCGTTTTCATCCTGCAGTTATGTGTCCATGCCAACATATCAAATCAATAATCAAGTTTAAAACAAAGGTTATCATCATTCAGTGTCACCATGACAAATAAAACGAGTCTATTTTCTTTTCAAGGAAGGCAGAGCCGGAGTGGAAAGATTTACTTTTGAAATCAGAAAGGCTCCACCCTGCTTCCTGGAGCAGTTACTGTGTTACCATGACAGTTAATATCATTTTCAGTCAGTATGTAGGATCTTGGCTAATTTTGCTTGGCAATAACATTTGGGTTGGTTCTAAGAAGCAGAAATTGGAGCATCAGAAACGTGGAATGGTACCAGACCTAAATGCTGCAACTAAGTCTTTGTTTGTTTGTTTAATTACTGTAAGACAGAAAAAAAGGCAAATTGCATCTGACATGCAGTAAAGAAAAAGAAAAATGGTTGATGTTAGTGAACAAACTCCCATGAAAAATTTATAACGTGGGGTTTATGGATCATTCTGGCTGCATTTGTTTGTGTAAAATCTATACAAATATTATGTTTTTCATCATGAAACTCCATGTCCTTATATATTTCCTGTAAAGAGCACGTTACACAATACATTTTCTCGGAATTACACATGGTTTACCCAACCTACAAATTCACTGCATGTCCTTCATCTGGTGATGACCAGGTCAATTAAACTTGAGACATTTAAAATATTGTTGCAGTTCCATGATGTTTGGCTGTGTTAGCAAAATTGTTAACTTGCTAGTTTTTGATCATAAGTAATGTAATCATAACAAATGATTGTCACATTATGCTGCTTTAATTTTTGTTTTTGTCACACAGCAAGCACCTCATCTAAATGTCTAAGTAACACACACAGACTCAAAGATGCACTCTAACCTGTTACGCAGTTTTTAACACGACATGGGGACTCCGTGGCTACATTATGACATTACCCAAGTAGCATAGCTCTTCGGTTGGCAATGTGTTGGTCGGTCTAACACTTTGGTTCAGACTGAAATTTCTCAGCAACTATTGGCTAGATTGCCAACACATTTTGTAGATATTCATTTCCCCCAGAAGATGAATTGTATTCACTTTAGTGATCCCTTAACATTTCCTGTGGCACTATCATCAGGTGAAAATATCAGTTTGTCCAATAGTGTGGTTTATGCCCAAATACCTAAACTAATGACATTCCCATTAGCCTAAGCTTTACTTTGTGTTTACTTAAAAATAAACTAAAAACAGATAAAACAACAGTACATAAAATAGAAAACTATATGGCTAGTTAAAAGCTTGTCTTAAAAGATGTGTCTTTAGGTGTTTAGCATGATCACCTCCTGTCTTAAAATATGTTTTGGGAAATGTTAAAAGGTCTTGGCCTGAAGACCTCAGAGGGAGCTTGACCATGCAAGGCTCTAAGTAATTATTAAAATTTTAAAATGCACTCTAAAACCAATGGGAGGCCAATGAAGGGCCTTAAGCACATGCAAATGTAAGCAGGCAAAACCAGTGATGGTGACCGTGGTAAACATTGTTCCTGCTAAACATCAGCATAGTCATTTAGCACATATTAGCATGCTGACATTCGCATTTTGCTCTAAAGATTGCTGCTCTGTGAAGTACAGCCTCACAGAGAAATTAGCGTGGCTGTAGACTCTTTGGTAGCAACAAAAATGTGCCCGTAAGTATGCTACACATGGACGGAGGAATAAGTGACCGGGAGCACTGTACGACATCGTATGTGTTACAATTCCACAAAAGGATGGTGTAAAAAATTTAGAGAAGCTGCTGGCCTGTTACAGCTGACAAAGAAAAGATGTGAACCTAACCTTTTAATGGGTGAAAAGGTGAAAACCAAACAAGGGTTGATCTTTTTCATTATATTAATAGATCCACTGAAACAAGCTTTAAAAATATTTCCCACGCACCATATCTCTCTTTCACTCTTCACACCGCAGGACATTACGTGCCAAGCAAAAGTGAAAAGCTGCAGTTAGGCTACAGACAAGACACACATAAACATTCTGTTTCACCCACAAGCACAATGTTCCCCCTTTGGAGTGCTATCAAATACAACAACTGCAGTGTACATCAGTGTAAATGCAGGTTGAGTTGTTCTGGTTACAACACACATTACAAGGTTAAGCACTGTGTGAGAGCTCTTGTACCCTGTGAGATAGTTTAATAGTTGGTTTGTATTATTTTGCAGGACTGTGACCAGCAGATCGGACGTGTATGGAATCTTGCTGGGTTAAACGTTCTGCAGAGTGGTGTGTTGTCAAAAACTTCTGAAGGAGTCTTTTTGAAAAATGCCAAAAATAAGATAAATGAAGGGAGTTGTTTTGTACTCACACAGGAGATTTTACAGATCCATTCACAGCACTTGTGAACCTTTAAAGACTGGGAAAATCTATCTTTGCCTTATTTATCTATACTGTACAATATATAGATATATATATATAAATTTTTTTTATTCTTTATTTTTACAGGCAAGTCATTAAGAACAAGTTCTTATTTACAATGGCGGCCTGACAAGTGGGGTAACCACTTAGGGAAAAGGAAAAGGGGCTGAAATAAATACAGTACATTAGAAATACATTCAGTTTTAGCAATTACATAAAATACAATTAAAAACACAACACAGTAGACAACACAAAAATTATTATGTAGAGAAGCAACTGCAAGTGTCCGTGAACAAAGACGATATAATAGTTTTAAAAGATGAAATTGAAATTAATGTATCCAGTTTAAGAAAACTTTGCAAAGCGTTCCAGTCACGAGCGGAAGCAGATTGGAAAGAAGCAAGACCAAAGGCAGAGTTGGTTTTGGGAATACTTAATTGACGACAAAGTGAGGACCGGGTGTTGTATGTGAAAGGCTTTGGCTGCAACAGATGACCCAAGTAAGGAGGTGGGCGACCGAGAAGGGTCTTGTAAATGAAAGTGAACCAGTGAATTTTACGGCGAGTCTGAAGGGAGGACCAGTTGACAGATGAATATAAAGCGCAGTGGTGTGTATTAAAAGAAGCATTTGTGGCAAACCTGATAGCAGCTAACAGCTTTATATGTGGATGGAGAAAGAAAGTGAAGTTTCCAACCAGATGCCCTAGTATTTATATGCAGTGACTTGTTCTAGAATAGCCCCCTTGCAAGTGGTCATTTTAAGGGCTGGAGGAGGCATAGTACCCTTACATATTATTAATATAATATTACGATTTCCGTGTTACACTGAAGCGTTGATGCTGCCTTGTCCTTTCCAGCACTGCCTCAATGTAGCACAAGATTGCAAAAAGCTTAAAAGCCCACAAAATTATGCTCAACTTTGCATGTTTATACTCCCTTTTTCCTTGAAGAAATGGTGCCTTGGAGCAGTGTGCTTAACCCTTGACCTTGCCTAGTCAAGCTGCTCGTTATCCAGCAAGAAGAGTCTGATGTTTTACAGAGCAGCTTTCAGGTGTGAGCAACAGCACCACAGAAAAAAGAAAACAAGTTGCTTAAGGAGTAGACTTCAATTGGAATATACTAGTGTTATTAGTTGGTCATCTACAGGCAGTAGCACTATCAATTAAGAGCACTAAACTAGATGTGCCATCTGTTTTGCATGTAACAGAATCATGTTAGTTGTCACATTGGGGAAAGAGCTATTTAATGAATCCATGACCCATGTTACATTCATTTCAATTGTTCTTAATGGTTCATTGCCATTAAAGACTTTCTATATTGTTAAATCATCAGCATCTTCATAGTCATTTAGTGTGCTCTCGATGTTGATATGAATCACAGAATTGAAATGCACGCGGGTGTGTTTATGTGCGCACATCTGCGTGTTATGTCCCCAGGAACCTGATGTGCTGGGCCAGTGGAGGCCTGCTGGGAGGCGTTGATTCACTTCCAACAGCGTGTTCTGCTCCATCAACTGGACAATGAGGGACAACAATGCGGTCGCACTTCTGAAATTAGTTTCACAATTCGGCTTGTGCTGTCCCTACAGTCAGAAATGTTCTCTGTGATCTTTAGGTTGAAATCTGCATTTGTTCAAAAATACATCATGTAGCATGAGACAACCGTACGTTAAAATGTTGCTTCTAGCAATTATAGTATCCAACACTTGGCACACTATACCAAACAAAGTGAATTACAAAAGTTCTGAACTGAAGCCACTCTGACAGGCAACACTAGGAAATACAAAACACTCTAAATACTCTGTAGACTAATCACAACATCAAGGCAAACTGATCACTGGTTCACAGCTGCCCTGGACTGTGGACACACAAACTATTTAAGGTGCAGCTGGGCTTGATTGGAGACTGCTGATTGGTAGATTCAGTCAGCTCATAGCCACCCCAATCAGTCAGGCGGTCTCATCTTCAGAGGGACCAATCCTCGATGGGGATTCACACAGCTGGATTTGCATAACCAGCAGAATCACTAACAGGAACAGCACAATTAGTGGCAGCCAGTGGCAGCCATAGTATGTTATCTCAACATCTACAAGATGGATTGGTAGAAATATTGTACAGACATTCATGGTCCTTGTAATAAAAACCTTAATGACATTGGTGATCCCCTCAGTTTTGACATATTTGGTTTTCAGTGAAATATTGTGAAAATTGTCATGAAATTTGAAACAGACATTAATGTTCCCATCAATTGATGATTTGTAAACATTTTGCTGATTTATTTAACCTTCATTTTAAAAGGAAAATCCCATTGAGACAAAGTCTCTTTTGCAAGGGAGTCCTCTATATCACAAATAAAAACTTTAAAAAAAAATTTCAACCATAAGTTGAAATGCAAAACACAAAATTAGAATACAGGACCATGCAAATTAACACAATTTGTAAAAAGTATTTACATAAGCATATTACAATGAGTTATAAATATAAAAACGAAAGTAAATGAAGAGACCAAATGTAGATATCTGACTACAATTGATAAAGAAAATTTATAACAAGTGCATGTGCCTGTACAGTTCAACAGATATAGGAAGGCAAAAGAACAAAAATGGCTTTCTAAGTGATGACCAAATTGCTATTTTGTTTAGCCATGAAACCAATTTGCAGCTCTATACCCAACACCAATATTAAAAAAAATATATCCATCGAAGGCCTTTGCTATGTTTCACTTTTTTTTTACTACTATGTTTTCAATTGAAACGGGCCCTGCCCTCCAACGGACCCTGACTGACTTGCAACAAATTAACCCACTTTTAAAATAAACTATTTCACTCATTGTGCAGAGGACTGGTCACAGTAAGTAGGGGTTGCTCAGGGGGCTGTAGCACTCCCGAAATCCAGGCACTATCAAAAGCATCAATTGGAGAGAGAATGAGTAAGAGAGGGGGGAAGGGAGAGAAGGGAGGGGGATTGATCATGTGGATGAGTGTTGTACACAATTCTGTGATGTATGAGTGAAGTGTATGAACTACACTGAGTCCCTGACTAACAGACAGATTATATAGGCCACGCTCATCTCCTCTAAGAAGCTTTCTTAAAAACTATAATGACCTAGTCGTGGGTCACATCTCTCTTTCTCATCTAGGCGCTGTCTCTCCCTCTTCATCTCCATGAAGTTCTCATGCATTAGTTCCTGTTGTTGACCGTAGTTGCTGTAGCTGCTTTGACATACATTAAGATGATGTTCAAGTTTGCTGTCTGCTGTAGTGTAAATTGTTATCGAATTGTTGTAAATTGTTAATAACTATTAGATGTAAGTTATCCTGGCCATTCAAATGAATACAAAAAACACGAATAGCATGAACTATTTAGTATGACATTATATAGACTGACCTTCTCTCTCTGCATCCCTGTGTAGGGGAGAGCAGGGTTGGTTGGCACACGTTTCACTCTGCTGCATTTCTCTGGCATAAGTTAAGTTAGAATATTATAACCACCAGCAAATGTTAAAGGTTAAGGACTCAGCTATAAATAAATATAAATAAATATTTGACCATATATATTTTTTAAATAATTGACATTAATTTGTAAAAATCCATTTTAACTTTGATATTAAAGATTTTTTTTTTGTTGCAAATTCTTGTCAAAAAAGCCAAATTATATTGACCATGATTTCATGTATAAAAGAAACAAAAGGGTGAAACATCCAAGTGGTGTGAATACTTTTTATAGGCATTGCATCTTCTCCTCTAGTGTCAAATTTTTTATTTGCTTTATGACCAGATACCTGCTAAACGAATGACATTCCCATTAGCCTCATGTTTATCACTAATTGTGATGTAACACTGTAAACATTAAAGCTGGTAAACATTTGCTTGTTATTGTCTTATGAGCGTGTTAGCATGGTGACTTTAGCTTTTCGCTCAAAGCACCTAAATACAGTTACACAGAGCATGGCTGTAGACTCTTGCTGCGGTTCTTGGTTTGTCTTTTCTTCTACTTAGTACAATCAGTTGTTGGTTATTGTCACCCTCCCGGGGAGGGATTGGACTTGCCTACTCATGTTCTGTTGCCAGTCACTTCTTTTCACATGCTATGGAGGTTGGAGTGCTTGTAACAACCTCTGATTAATCAGTGGGAGGCAATAATGCAGCAACAAGGTGTGATCCCTCACTGGCTTCCCATCCGCAAACACTGCTACCTGGGTACACTGGAGCGCACCACCAAGCAGCTTCATTTTAAAGGGTTTCTTGTTGGCATCATTTTGGTCACTTACTAGCATCTCTAACCCCCTTTTATGTATTGTATGGCACCATTACAGCCCATCAAACCCAAATTTAGGCTCAGAGTCAAATCTTTATTGTCCATTTGGGGAAATTTGGCATTGAAGGCGTACAGGACAATACATAATCACAATGTACAAATTGTAGACTCATTCATTGTTCATTCAGGGTAGCCAGAGGCTGGAGTGTATTTTTGCATGCATTGGGAAACCCCAGGACACAATGCCAGTCTATCGCCATCAGACAAAGACAGACAGAGATAAACAATAATCACACTTTTGGGCAATATACATTAGTGCAACGCAACTGCATGTCTTTGGATTATGGTGTACCTGGAGGAAACCTAGGTGACAGTGAGATTCACTGTCCCTCAGACCCATTTACAGTGGAGATGAAGAAAAGACCACACAAGTGGAAGCATGGGATGTAAAGCGGATCTGTTACAGCTTAGTTCTGCAGCGTTTGGAAACTGGGACAACCTGAAGGGAATTGTCCTTAATTTACACCAGCGGATAATCAAGGTAGACGATGACACTCTGACTGAAGATATGTTTCAGACAGACATTAGTCAGCGTGGTCTACTGAGTTACAGTAATGACTACTTCTTTTTTTCAGTGAGATTTATTTACCAGATGGAAAAAACTACAGTCCGGTGTTTCCAGCCTCCCTTCAATCTTTTATTTCTTCCCCCTCTGGAAGTGTGTGTGAGTCTATAAAAAAAACACAACCATCACAAAAGCTGAGCCGACCTGACATATGTCCAAATAACGCATGGCAGATGATGACGCTGCTGTAAAAGAGAATATTCAGGACATATTTCCCCTTCTTCTTTACTGTTTATTTCTTGTTTTATACTTCTGTTTGGGAGCTTGTTTTGCTCTCTTTCATCTCTCAAAGAGAAAAATAAAGTTGAAAGGAAACCAACTTCTAATCAAAATGGGAAGATGCTAAAACAGCTACCTACCTATTTACCTATCGATCTGTCTATCAACCCAATTTTCCACTTTTAATGAAGAAACCATGATCCACAGAGGCCAGATGAATCCTTCTTCCCCCTCTTCATCTTGCTCATCCTACTCCTCCTCCTCGTCTTGCTTTTCAGAAAAGCATGACAGGCCCCATCTGTATTACCACATTACCCTGTGGGCCTCTATTAAGAATAAAGGGCTTTTATGCCTGCTTGGCCTGGCTGCCATGACAAATGCATTACGCATTGTCAGCCTTGGCAAACAGGCAAACACACATTTGCAGACATACATATCCCAGCTGACCGTTCAACTCCCATATGTTCAGCGCCAATGGAACGCTCTACTGGGAGTACTGAATGCATCGGGAGGCTGTGTGAGGCTAGCCTCACATCTTTAGCTCACTTTCAAAATAAATGTGCTGTAAAATAGTTAATCACATCCTGTTTACTAAGTCATCATCTACAGTATGTTAGGCCTTCCAAAGTGACTCCACCAGTACAACATTGTTTAACAAGGACTTACAAGTGGACAGTGCTTGAAATATTTTGTGACCTACTCTGTCCCACAAAGCCAAAATGCAGTTTTACTATATAAAGGTATTAGGCCATTGAAATTTACTATTTATATACCACAAATGTAGCATGTTCAATTGTCAGCAAAACAGAGCTAAAAATGAAACCGCAGTAACTAGGCATAGGCTATACAGAGTTTCTAAATGTTTTTGTTTAAACAATATCCTTAATGTAACTTAACAAAGGATATGTAACTCAGTTGCGCAAATCAGAGTTAATTCATGCTCCATTGTTGAATTGGTGAACAAAACAAAATTGGCTGCTGAATTCATTCAAAATTGACCCAAAATGGGGCTGGATTTAAACTGCAGATTGTATATATTTCTGCGCAATATTTGGCTTCATTCATTTTACGCTATTTCTTCAATTCCCCTTTAAAGTCATAGATAATGGGTAGAGTTTTCAAAATGACATTCATTCTGTGTTGCATGCAAATAAAAATAGGTCAGAAAATGTCAGATCACTTTGTTTCCTGTTAATAGTTTTCTTTCTGATTCTTCTAGTGGAACAAATACAGTCTGCTAGTAACCACAGCCTCTGTTCAGTTATCCCTTTAAGTCTCAGTTATATGGGTCATATAGTTCAGGTCAGTTATGGATCCACAGAAGTGTAGTGTGCACACACTGTCATGGTTGGTCATTGTAATCCATTGTTTCATACTCTAGTGCACATGCCATCCTCAGTAATTACACATCATGTCATGCATGACATCTCTCTTCCCTTGTTAGTATGTGTAAAAGCCCACATTGCCTTTGGTTTGCTTGGAGAAGCTGTTACTGTTGCTGCCACAGTCCGTCAGTTGTGAGCATACAGTCTGTGTTACACATAGTGTTAGATCATAGAGTGAATGATTAAATTATTTTTTTTACATATACAGATTTTAGGAATCAAAGCTGACTCTTGAGATACTAAATGAAGTACACAACAATTATTCTTATCTAACGAGCTTTGACTACTTCTCTAGTACAGATTAATTAATAATAATTTATTTATTTATTTACTAACAGTATGCCAGCGCTAGTTACTTCCCTTCAAGTGTAAAAACAGTATGTTCCTTATAGAAATGTGAACATGCTGGACATTTGTTTATTTATTATTAGTATTTTAAGTAACCCTTATCATAAAAACAGAACATAGAGGTATTATTGCAAAAAATGTGTTTTGCACACTTTCAGAAAAAATAAGACCCCTCCTAAACTTCCAGTTTTGATTGTGTAGCTGCAGCAAGCCTGTAGTCATCAGTTAGTGTTGTAATTTATAGCCTTGTCCATCATAACTAGGGATGGGGATCGAGACCTCAAAAGGACCCGGTTCCTAAAGTCCTCTCAGGGCTGCAGTAAACACAACCACTCGTTTCATTCAGACCGAATGCAATGATTGGCTGGGTGACTGTCACTCTCCCTCGCTGCCATGGCTACCAGCCGTGCTGCTACAGGAGCTGCCCCCGTGCGCGCACCCGGTCAGCTCGCTCAGACCTGACGAGCTTTTTCTGCGTGGCTTTTCAATGATAGTGACAGCTGAGGAACACCAAGGGGCTGACACAGCGTGGTGGCTTTATTTCTGCTGGACAGGTAATCTGGCTTTTATCATCATCGGTTTAGTTATTCACCATACAGGTTTATTGTTATACTATGTTTACACCTAACTTTAGTTATCTTTACCTTGTATCTAATCTGTTTGTGATTATCTTGTGTCTGCAAGTTGATGTTTGACTGTATGTTACTTTTACAAATGTGGTGATGTCACGTTAGCTGTGTGTTTGTAGTTATGAGAGAGACATTTCAATGTTTCACTGTTAGTAGACGTAAACAATGACGCCTAAAGGTCCCCAAGTATCTGTGTTTCTGGTATATAAGCTACCTATAATATAGTTTGACATTGTTTGTAGCTAAACCTACTGTGTGAAAACCTTTTACTGTAATTGCTGCTGTTATGCCATTACTTATTTTACCAGAAGCAAAAATTCCTGTATGTTTTATTTCTACTGTGTCCTCAGGTCACCTGCAGATTTGGAGTCTTCCAACACCCTGTACTTCTCACCAGTATACACTGATCGGACCATGCTGGCTGGCCTGGATTACAACCACCATGTCTACAGTCCAGCCAGGAGAAAAGCTGATGACACAGTTCAGTATGTTGCATTATGAGTACTCTTGTGCATTTTACTCAATACATTTATAAGTGATGAATCAAAAAATATTAAACAGTATGAGGAATACAGATAGATGGTGCTGATTTATTGTTTTGATTGCATTTTATGTGGAAATGCCAACTGCTCTATAAGAGAACAATGTCAGGTATTACAAACTTTTAACTAAGCTGATCCTCCTTTCTGTATTATCAGGTACAGCAAGGTGTACAACAAAAAGTCCAGGAAGTGGATTGAAGGTGGAGAAGGACTACAGTTACATTGCAGACCTCCAGAGTGCCGTACTCCTCCTCTGACGGTTGTCTACTACTGAGGGGAGCTGCCTAGAAGCAGAACCAGAAGACCTGATGATCCCCGTCAACATGGGGTTCAGTCAGGTGTCCCTGCCCCAACTGTGTTGCTAGATGTAGCAAAATATAAAACAACAAGGTAATATGGTTGGTTTTGAAATGTGGTAATTATGTCAGAGAGGTGATCGTGATATATTTAATCATCTCCACAGCAGCGATATGATGCTACATGCAAAGTCTGAACTGTCTTCATAATCAGTCAGGACACCTCTGGACACACCTTGTCTTTCTTCCTGTACATACTTATTTTTAATGATGTTTAAAAATGATCTATTTGTGATAAAGTTTGTAGTTTTAGTAGTATTTTAATAACAATAAACAAGTGTTATATCACATTTCGATGTCATTATTGGAGGCATAAGACATAAATGTAGTTGCTTGATTATTTATGCTGCAAGTGTAAAGAAAAGGCATTTATCATGTTCAGTGTTTTATTTAAAAAAGAATGAAAATATTCTCCAGAACAGGGAAAAATATACTTTGTATTTTCTCTACCCTCCTGGGAATAAAACAAAAACAATGTACAGGTATTCATCCACACATGGATGGAATTATTTGTGTAGCAGTTAGTGACATTACATCTTACTCCCTGCTAGGATTAAACCTCTGTATTGTCCTGGTGGATCAGGAGAACAGTTGTGTATCTTCCATAAACAGCAACTCAGTATCACGACTCTGTGTCTAAGTGCTCCACACTGCCACACTACAAATTGTCCGTATGCTACCTAACTGAACTGTCTGTTACTCTGTCCTGGGTCTGGAAGATCAGCCATGTGTGGTGCATGGAAACACTGTAGTCTGGATGTTGTCCACAGTCCTCAGATTCTGGCCTGTAAAGGAATATATAGTTGTTAGAACCCCAAATTGGAAAGATCGGTGTAATTGGAAAGAACATTCATCAACATCATCAGATATTTTTACTGAATAGGGGTTTGTTGTTCTCTAACAGGACTTCTGTGTCCACATTAAACACCAGGTCCATGACACAGATGAGCCAATGGCTGAAGCAGAGCTGTAGTTAGTTGTTGTAATCAGTAAACAATAATAAAAAAGTAATAACAATAGTGATGGATTACATTTATATAGCACTTTATTTTTGACACCAAAAGGGCTTAGGGAGAAACACCAGAGAAACTTTGAGACAAGTACAATGGGTGACAGTAGACTAATATTAAAATATATATACCTGTTGATGTGCCATTGTTGGAGTGTGAAGCTCGACGCAGGTATGTGCTGCTCGGCTTGCACCTCATCCTCCCCGTCCTGCCTCTTCTTCCTCGGACCCTGGCAGCCCTCCCTCCTCTGCTTCGCCTCGACCCCCGGGCCGGTCCCGGTCCTGTCCCGGTCTGTGCTTGGCTCAGGAGTGCAATCCTCATCAGAGACAATAATGCTGTCACAGTGGAAGCTCTAACATGCAAAACAACGTACATGTTATGAGTCTAAAACGAAATTCACGTTCGTGTAGTGTAACTGATGGAAACGGGAAAACGATCATAACGATAAAGTTAAATGTTTTCTTACCCCTGATGTGAGCCGCTGCATCGCGCTGCTCTCCGCTCGTCACACTGTGCTCGTCCTCCAGCAGAGTCGGTAAGGCGCGTTCATGTGTTTTGGGGGCGTGGTTTTGAAAGGAGCCCAGAAGAGAGAGGGTGGGAGTTTCTCTGTTGGATACTATCAAAAATCAGCAGTTTCTTGCTAGTTTCTCAAACTTACCTACCCTGCCTTTAATATGTACACTTCAATATATGTTTATTTATCGCAAGTGATATGTCATCTCAATATATAAGGTTATCGCACATTGAATATTTTCCTCATACCGTGCAAGCCTACCTCATGCCTGCATGTTGGGTCTGGTCTTACCAAATAACCATCACTAAATAATAGTAAAGTATCGATAGTGGTATCGATAAAGAATCAGATCGTTAAGCAGTCTCAATAAGGGTATCAATATCAATAAAAATTAACGATCCCCATCCCTAATCATAACAGAACTTAAAATATGAGCTCACAACAGCAATATTTGTGTCAGCCCTCTGGTGTCAGCCCCCTAGCGGTAATCACAAGTAGGCCATGCAGCCCTTTTCTGTAGCCTCCAAAACCTCCCTTTTGGCATTACAGATTGATTGAACGGTGTCAACACAACTGCAGAGTTGGCAGTGAGACGACATTGGTTTCCTTTTCTCTTCAGTCTTTGAAAGGTAGAAAACATTACTGATTGATTGCAAAATTAATCACAATAAAGACAAGAGCCCAATAGCTGACCTTAAAACTGTTTGATGTGGGCATCCAAGTTAAACATATGGAACTTTCCAAATAGCAACAAAATTTCAATGTGTTTCTATGAATATGGCATTAAAGAAAAGGTAATCAGCCCCTGGTACCAAAGCTGAGTTATCATAAATATCACAGGTCTAGATGGGGTGAGGGGTTTTGCAGAGTGCCACCTAATCTTTATGTATGTGACTGCACCAGCTCCACTTAGGAGGAAACCTCCCTCTGCTGTCTTTTCCAGCAGTTCTCAGCCTGCATGGCGCTGCACCACCCATTGGTAAAATAACAAATTTCCTAGAGACACACACACACACACACACACACACACACACACACACACACACACACACACACACACACACACACACACACACACACACACTTGGTAATTACTGAAAAATGTCAAAACTGTTGAGCAGTGCCAGAAAACACAAACAGAGAATAGGACTTGACTGATTTTGATAAGATGCTCTCAAAAACAAAGGTATAATAAAATCGATCCAATGAATTTGTTAGATTCTGGATATATTTACTTAACATTCGAGAAAAATGTCAGGGCACACCTCAGCTTACTCCATTTCACAAAGGTTTGATCATAACGGATGAAAACCACGACACAATTAAATAGATACAGAGATACAGACACTGAAAAATGAGGTGGGAAGACACATTCCTCGGTTTTATATTTCCATCCAAACATTTCATTTGTAGATTTGCAGTTAATAAAATCTACACCTCTATATTTAATATTTTTTAGCATGCTGGCATGGCATGAACAGCCAAGTTAAAACTTACATCAACAAGATATCAGGGGTTCAACACAAAGCTACTGCTTCTTTTATTTCCCAAAAATATCTGTATACTGATTTTAATAGTGTATGCCATCTAAATTAATCAATTAGTAAAGCATCCATAGTGCAATTATTATTACTATTAAAATGCAACTAAGATAGAAAAATGAATACAAATATAAATAACAATGACTTTCTCCTCTATCATTTTCACTTGGCTCCAGTCTAATGACAAAAAATTTAGTTCTTTGGTTCATCCCACTGGGGTTTAATTCAACCAGTGAAACTATTTCTGCCTCCAAGAAATGTTTAAATAACTAAAACTGCATACTGAATGTGGGGGGCAGAAGCCATCTGGTTCTCCCAAGCAGGAAGAAGCAAAGGCTAAAAATTATTTGCAAATGCTATTTGACCCATATCTTTACATTTCAGCAGCTACTCACTCCAAGGACAAGCTGCAGCAAGCCATCTGCACCGCTGAGAGGGACATTAGCTGCAATCACCCAACAACTGGGAAACTGTACTCCTTTGTACACAGGTGATGTTTATTGCTGAACTCTTCTGCCCAGAAAAGCTATATCATTTGACACCCTTTCTAAGAATAAGTTCATTTCTGAAAAGATGAAATGTGATGCTGCACAGCAAAAAGAAACCAGGAAATATTGTGATAGAGGGGCTCTGTTGTCTGTGCCTTAACCTGAACATACTAATACGTGTCATAACACTTTAATTAGGTAATAGTGCACAAACACAGCTTGACACATCATAGCAAAATCCCATGTATTTCAAAATGAAATCCTTAAGTGCTTTAAGGTGCTTTAAGGAATAATTGTACATTTTGTAGTTTGCTTATTCGCTTTCTTGTTAGCTGAGAAGATTGATACCTCTCTCATATCTATACTCTAAATATGTAGCCAGCAGCTAGTTAGCTTAGCAGCTGGTTAGAATCAGAATCAGAATCAGCTTTATTGCCAGGTATGTGTACACATACGAGCAATTTGATTCTGGATTGTACATTGCTCACGATGTGCTTGCTCATACAAAAATACAAAATTACAATAATTAGAATTAAATAAAGTCTGACACAGACTTCAGTGTAGACAAAATAAATATACACACTATGAACAAAAAACAATATAGACATTGACAATTAGTGCAGTGAGCAGAGTGCAAAGGATGCTGGAATAAATAAGTATAAGTATTTTGTTCAGGAGTAATGACTTGATGCAGGTGGATTTGGTATACAGTATCTACAATATGACAATATAACAGTATGAACAGCACTGAAATAGAGAATGGTGAATAAATAAATAATAACTGTTAGCCATTAAACAGGTGGCTGATTAGAGGCAGAGTTACTGGGTTATAGCACAAGAATTGTTCCAGACACCGTGAGTCAAAAAGCTTAGCATAAGGACTGGAAACAGCTACACCAACACTTGTTAGCAACAGTTGCTTATTTACACATCCAGCAGTTAAGGAGCAACTTGTGTTTTCGGCCACCTGATTAATATAAGTCCAAGTCTTTCTGCTCTGTTTTGGTCTCTACCAACTCCTCCAGGGTCTTTGAGTGCTTAATGCACCACTAACATTGAATGCTGTTTGCTGCTCAACAGGTAGTATAGAGTAGGCTTTTAGAGCTTGTTTGCTAAAAGCAGCTGTCTGCTCTATGGGATTATTTTCCTATCTTTATTTCAAGAGCGTGGTCTTTTGGGAGCATTATTTTATTTTACATTCAGATTTTGTAATGCTTTGCCTCAAAAGTGCTTAGGTTGGTTCTTCTGCTCAAACCGTATGCTTCCATCTTGTTCCAGCTTCAGCCGTTCTCCTTGCGCTCAGGCTTTCTGTGCACTTGTGAAATGTTTTCTTCCGATTTTTTGTGTCTGTCAAAATCCCCCAACCAATACAATGCCAGGTGTAGTGTTGACCAATGAAGTGATCCCTGCCTTAATGTGGGCAGGTTCGCTTTGCTTCTTAGACCGGGTTCATCCACTCCTGCCCTCCACGGCCTTGCATTCTTTACAACATTTGGAATAAAAGGACATTTATTACATAAAACAGTGCCTATACTTTTTAATATAATAGCTACATGCTGTGTAAAAGTAGCTATATATATAGCTAGTATAGCACAAAGGCCTTTCATCAAGGTGCTAGAGGAGAAAAGATAAAGAAAAGAAATGTAAGTCTTAATGAAAAGACTTCCCCACTAGACAGATATTGACCAGTTGCGTAGGTGTGTATACAGTGCTTGTGTATTTGTGGTCTGTGCATGTAGGTGTGTGGAAGACTGAGCAAGCACATACTGTACTGTACCAGATTGTATTCAGCTCCCTGATCCAAATATAATAGATCTGGGAAGGGGCCTCTTCCCTCAGAGCTTTAATGAGAACCAGGGAAAGGGAAAGGTCTCACTGCTTATGAATCGCCACCAGGCAATCACTCAGCTAACACCAAGCAATAACTCGCAAAATAAGGGGATGGGGCCGGTGCTGCATGTTACACACACACACACACACACACACACACACATTTATGCACGTTTTTAGGTAGGTGTTTTATAAATTATATCTCAATTCAATTTTGTTCATACTTGTATTACATGAAATAATCACAACATGCTCATATGCCTGGTTTCATTGGTAGCACATCACCCATTTATTATATGATTTAATTTGCGAATTGAGTGAATTAAAAGTGCATGTGACTCACAAACTGCTACGTCGGCATTAAAATCAACTTTAAGACTCACACTGTTGAAGATTATGGTGCAAATGGAAAGCTTTTTGGCTCAGCTTAGGCTTATCCCTGGATATTGTGTTAAGAATCATGACAGAATCTATTTATAATAATGCTAATAGGCGTTGGACGTCTGCTACAACAGAGGTTAAGCTATAATCTCTTTGATGGGGAAGAGAAAGAATATTAGATGACTTATTTACACATACACCTTATTGTTAGACTGACATAAGATTGATAGAAGAGTCCTTGGTGACTAGCATTGCCAGTTTTCCACAAGCAACTTTGTCACTTTAAAACAAGGAAACAAAAATCAGAGACACCCGTCACAGCTGGAGATATTCTGGAGATTTAATTAGACTTCGTGTCCATCAGGTAAACAATGAATTATGCATTATTTTGCTCCCCTGGTACAGTCACAACAATGGAAACTGTCTAATACCAAGCAAGCTAATGCAGGGGATGATATTTTAGCAGTTTCAGACAAAAAAGGTGCCACATCTGTCTTCAGTGAAGTTAGGTGTCCCCAAAAGCATGAGGGTAATACCCATTTATTCTGATTGCATGATGTAAACTCAAATCTTATGTAGGATTTAAAATGCCTAAATTAAAAAATCAACCCAAGAAATAGAGTATCAAATATTTATTGCTAAATGTATTCATTCAAATTTTGTTTGTTAAAACGGAAAATAATTTAACAATTTGTCACCTAAATGCATTCTAAATGCAAAGCACTCATTTGTTTTCATTAAGGGGGTGAAAACAAGTTGTCTAATTACAGCTTGGGGCATGGCCACGGCCAAATTAAAACAGCGTCCTGTGGGGTAGCTGGCTGCAGAAACATTTAGTGATAGTCATCTCAATCAATCACAAATGTAACTAGATGTACAGTTTTTGTGTGAATAGCTGTCTTTCATCAGCTCCAGTCAGCAATGACATGAGCCCCATGGTCGCGCCCCAAAGCTGACCGTGCATCTCTATCTAAAAAAACAAAATCCTTTGCACTTGAAAACAAATGAGTGCTTAAATATTGGCAGGCCTAACTGCCCTCTGCTGGACTACATGCAAGGGATAGTAAAATTATTGTAATGGATGACGAGGTGGTTATAGAACCTGTTATCTGCCTCCGTGGAAAGATTTTGATGTCCAAAATCATACACATTAAATGTGTGTTTCTCACTGAGATGCTATTCATGCTCTAATTATTTTTCAGTTGTTGATGATAGTGATTACATAAAAACACTACCACCAAGCTCTTCAGATGACGCTCACTGTTGCATTAATCTAAAATTGCAAACAAACACCTATGTCCCAGGTGTCCAGTTAAACTGCCCGTTTACAAAAAGTTAATCTACACCTTCCAGCTAATCAGAATCCAGAATCTTTGGTGGTCATAACACATGTCCTCACTTTGTTGTCTCTCTTATGATTTGATTTTAATGTGGCATGGAATATTCACCTTGTCACAATGAAAAATTCAATTGTGACAAGGACAAAAAGCAAAAAAAAATAATTTTGCCATATATTTTTAATTTAATTATGAGACAGTACATGCATACATAAAAAAAGAAATGTAACCAGGGGTAATGTATTTCACTGTATTTCATTGTTTGATTTGGTTTTATTTAGGCATTTTATATCTTCCATAAATCTGGTGCAATCAGAAAGAAATATTATAGCCAGAGAATCAAGAGACACACACAAAAAAAACAATCTCTCTGAATTGTTCTCCACAGCAGCTCCAGTAAATTATAAAGTCTATCCACCCCCAACCCAAAAGAAAAGTCCTTGGCTAACCACTGGTGATTTCGCTGGAGTGGAGTGGACATGGGAGACACAGATCGATTAAATGGTTAGAGCTCACAGGGATGGGAAATGTGTCAGCAATGATCCAGACCCAGCTTGGTCTTATTACCACCCAATGCTCTTCACTTTGGAATCAGCCCACCGCTTTAAAGCTCTACATGATTGCTTGGCCGTTCCTTTGTGGTTTCTCATTAACTCATGAATGCTGAAGGAATGAAAGCTCCACAACCTCTCTTTGGAAATGAATTAAACATTTTTGAAAAGCTACATTTCTGGTCAAGTCCTGCTGTTTTCCTCCTCAGACTGTGTGTGTGTGTGTGTGTGTGTGTGTGTGTGTGTGTGTTGGCACAGGAAACTGCATTAATTTGCAAATATTTCTGTCAGCATACTTGTGTGCACTTGGCAGGTAGCTCCATAGTTTCAGGCATTAAGGATGTATAGAAGTATGAAAAAAAATCTAAACCTAATTAATTTCTGCGGTAAGTCTTTCCAAACTATAATGAGATCATCATATCTGTAAGTACAAGTTATTAGGATCACACTGCCTTCACCATAGCAACATAATGCCCCACATGCAACATACCATGCTGACAGATGACAATACATAACACAATATGGCTATCAACATGAAAAATGTGAGGTTTTTTGCAGCTTTTTAAAAAAAAATTATGCACAATCATTGGCTGAGGAAGTCGGTGTCATTTGATTGGCCGAAAATTGGATAGGTCCATATACAGTTCTAGTATCAACCAAAAAAGGTGTTTCCAAAAGGCTTATGGCTTAAGGGAATATTTTGTTGAAAATCCACTTTAAAGTGGAACCACACTGATTTTACACATCAAAGTCTATTTACAGGTCCTGGAGAGGACTATTTCATATGAGTGAGAAAGCCTTTTGTGGCCATGTGAAATCTGATAAATTGTTTAACGTCACTTGCATACCCTAACTACCCTAACCCCTGAACCCCAGCAGGAGCTTTCCCACTACAAAACCTTAACAAACCATAATTTGGAGCGTCCCATAACCTTAAACTGTAAGAATTCTTCAGGTTCTGCTTTGTTTCTTTGACATTTACATGTAAGGACTTTTGAGCATCAGTACTGTTAAATTAATAAGAAGAGCAAGCTGTGTCCTGAGTCCTGCTTGATTTCCTTCCTGTCTCTTCCTCTTCTAGTAGAAGAGGAAGAAACTAGGGGTTTGAGTTGTATTGTGGGTAGCTCAGGCACCATGTTTTGACAATATCTTTGATAGTATCTCTGCATTAATGTTGATCATTTGTTTAACTGTCCATTGTGAGCCTGAAACTGTTCTACATTGGAGAAAGTTTTTTTGTAAACAACCTAGAGTGTAAAACTCTAGAAAAAACTTGTTAATCCTGAGACATTAAGCCCTTCCAACAATCACACACACACAAACACACACACACACACACAGAGCTGAAGAGACATTTGCATCACAGCGCTCATAAAAGGTTACTCCATCCGCCAGCTTGTGTGTGTGCGTCTGCAAGTGTGTATCCATTCATGTCTGCATCCTCTATGCATGTGCACGTTGTGTGTGAGGAGCTCCTGCACCGCCTTCCCGCAGGTGATTGTCAGCTCTGCTAACCTGGCTAGCTAAGATGTAAGAAGAAGCATTTGCCAGGATCTAAACTCCTCTTCATATAATGAAATGTCAGTGGACTTGAAATATTGAGGAAGCTCATCTGAGAATTGTCCTTTCAGCTGGTGAGGTGTCACCCCTGTGCCAAATGTCAGCTCTGTGAGGATCAAGGAGAAGAGGCCTGCCAGGACCGAGTCAGCCCCAAAGCCACCTAAATCTGAGCCAGAGGTGGAAAGAGCAGCTATTTTACTCCAGCAGAATGCTGTATTAATGGGTGGTTCCATCTTTAAGCTGCACCAAAAAGTTGTTACGTAAGATAATGTCTCACTGGATCACAGAGCGTCCAGTATCGCTCTATTTGCTTAAATAAATAAATTATTCAATTTGTTTAGTTTAATTGGGTTCAAGGTAGATTTATTTATTATTTCACAACACAGGGTATTATAACGAGATTAGGTTGTAGTTGCCTTTATGTTTTCCTTACCAGCGTGGAGATGTGAGATGACCATGTCAGGAACTCTGTGATGCTGATTTCCAGTGACCTGAAACTATTCACCTGCTCCAACTCAGCTCTATTGATGACGTTAAGCAGCACATTCATCATTGTTTGAAATCCGGCCGATGATGGTGGTGTCATCTGCAAACTTCACAACAGAGTTCTCTCTATGTCGGGGGTTGCAGTCGTGGGGGTACAGCGTAAACAGGAGGCGGCTGAGCAAACGGCCCTGGGGGGCTCTAGTGTTGAGAACTAGAGTGGAGGAGGTATGGCCAGGGATGTCATCAGGCCCAGCTGATTGACTCATATTCACTCCCAGCGGGACTCTTCTCACATCTGCTGTGAATACTGTGGATACTGTGGCTGGTCTTCTGGAGGTGGAAGAGACTATACTGCTGAGTATTTGTTGAGGAGATCCAAGAAAGCATAAAAGGTCTTTAAGTTCATCTGGTAATGTGGCCTCACACATGATGAGCTCCCGCTTTTGTAGCCTATGATGTCACAAATCTTTGGTGTTGTTGGTATTGAGGTCACCTGTCTCCGCTTCGCCTCTTTGGAGCCAGCTTTCAGTCTTGCACTGGTATTGCAGTGGCAATGGCAGCTTTTTTGGCTCGGGATAGGGCCCTCACCTCATGCTTTCTGGTTGGGGAATGATTTTAATGTCTCAGTGGTCACCACATATCATAAACAATACATTTGCTGTTGTGTGATGACACTGGTTCCTCAAGGTTGACGTGGTTGTTTCTGAACACCTTCTGCCTGTCAAGTGCAATGTTTTATTTTATGGTACAGCCAGGTCTCAGTAAAAATAAGTCTCTGATTTGTTGCTGAGTTAGCCTGAGTCTTATTTCATCCGTTTTATTTTCCTGCTACTGGACATTAGCCAGAAGCAGGCCTCGGTAGTGGTATAGCCTTAGGTCGAACCTGGGTTAGCTTAGCTCTTATGCCAACTCGCTTTCTCTCTTCCTGGTTTGATCACACCTTTTGCAATGACGTTTGTCTGGATGGGAGCTGCACTGAATCCAATCCCTGCACTTCCTTTAAGGGATGTTGATAAGTGTATTTCTGTCATAGGTAATGTGTGCTAACGGTGTTAGTCATTTTCAAGTTAATATGCGAAAATTCACTAGTTCTAGTTCCTCAGATGTTTAGATTTGCTGCTTTTCTTTTTCTTTGTCAGATATGACAGTAAACTGAATGTATTTGGTTGTCTTTTGCTTTCGATCTGTTGGACCAATAAAAAAAAATTTGAATACAACTCCTTGAGCTGGGGGAAATTAACAGGCATTTTCACTATTTTATGACATATTACAGCCAAAAAAAATAATTGACAGGGTAATCAATGATGAGAATAATTATTTGCAGCAGCCCTTATTTGATTTAAACATCTCACTAACTCTGTTGATTTAACAATCTGTGAACAAAACATTGGTGTTAAAACAGTGTCCGAGTTGTTTTCCGAAAAATTACTTCTGACAGTGTCACAGATTTTTTAACTCTAACCTGGATGTGACACCACGTTTGTTAAAGGTGCATTTGAGCGATTTAGTATTTCACTTTCATAAAATTGGGGGACACGAGAGAGACTAATGCAGCATGGGTGGTTAAGGCACATGCTATATAACCGCAACGCTGCTGGTTTGACTCCAGCTCAGACCTTTGTTGCCTCTCATCCCTTTTGCTTCCTGAATTCTGTGTGTTTATCTATCAAAAAAATGCCAAAAGAAACACTGCAAAAGCGTCTTTCATCAGACGGCCCTCTGTATGAAGCATAATCCAGACAGATCCAAATATGGTCATTTTAAACTTCAGAACTCTCCTCCAGAGCCGCAGAAGATGTTATCACGGTTTTCACAGAGCAATACACGTAGTGACAAGCAATCAGTGAAGGGGCCCCTTTAATTGGTTAACTCCGCCCCTTACAATGGAAGAAAACCTCATCAAATGCAACCACAGAGGAACACACTTCTCCTTAGACCTCAATTTCTTTTTATTACTTTGGTAGGTGAAACAAGGTGACCTCTGAGTATTGTTACACACATAAAGGCATTTTTGTGAACATACAGTGTGGATTTGTGCATTTTATATCAAATAAATTTGGACTATTGAAATTCTTTCTCTCTCCCTGGGAGAAAGAAAAGGAGGAGGTGAGATATCAACTTCCCTAAGTGCTGTTTCTGGGCAGTCTGATCGTAAAACTTGCCACCTCTGATGCCGCAGCGAGATAACGCTCGGCGCCTGACTGTTAAAATGACAAAGAAACACTAAACAGAGATTAGCTTCTCCTGAACAGCCTATCGGAACTCTTCTTAAGAGAGGGCAGGAAACCCTAAACTGCCCCCCCACACATGTAACCATGGCAACTGACCTTTCTCTTTGTTTAATTACCTCACATCAAAGGATGTTCTCCTCTTCACGCCCAGGCGTGAGAAACTCCAGGACACCAGAGACACTGCCCTGAACTCCTTTGTGTAAACAGCAGCATGTCTCCTCAAACCTCAAAGCATTACCTTGTTTAATTAAATAATCTTTTAGTTACTTGAATAGGTCTCTCCACTCCATTTGAGTAGTTATGTTACCATGTTGGTGTTATTTGTTGTTGAAAAGAATCTAAACAAGTTAATTTTGCAGTGTTTAATTTTCAGCAAGGATCCCTGACCTTTATTCAGTTTTTGTTGTAATCAATGCTTTGTTCACAACACTTTCTGACACTTCCTTTAGAAATGATGATAAAGAAATGTCATCCTATACCCAATTAATTTTCCAGCTTGAATTTAAGGTCAAATAACTAAATTCATCAGCTCCTGGGCAGAAGGTTGTTTTAGGGTGAAACAAATCGTCATGTAACCCGAGCTCCCCCAAGTGGACAAAATAAGTATTACATGCCATCGTCTGAAATGCCGTTTAATGTATAAATGTCACTCTGTATTTATCTTGTCCATAATCTAATGTCATTCGTGTATCTTGCTAATATTCTCTAAGAACGTGTAACAGCCAATATATCCAGAAAGCTAGTTACGTTCCTCTCATCTGATGTGATTCCTATGAAATGCTAACCTCTAACTACTGACAATTGTTTTCCTTTTTATCAAGTGCTTAAAACTAAGAATGGTACAACCGTTTGACAATTAAGGTTTGGTTGTGGGAAGATATTTGATTACAATAGGCGCAAATAGATTTTTGATTAACTTAATATAATATGTCGAAAGAAAGACTGTCTCTCCGGAAACCGGAGACAAGCCCTCCCTCAGGGGAACAAAGGACTGCCTTCTGGGAACCACGCCCCAACAGACAAAAAGCAGCGACCCACGTTGTCTCGCTCTCTCTTGTCTTCTCTTGTCCTCGCTTGTTCCTGGCTCTCCAATGGCGCTTCGGCATGCGGCCAGTGTGCCCCCTCTCCTGGCAACGCCCTAAGGACCCGGCGCAGCGAAGGCTTGTTCGTTTCAAGCCACACATGCGAAGTGCCGCGACTTCAGTTTTCCCTCGTTTCCACCAACTTTACTTGCGTTTTATTTTCTTTGGTTTTGTTAAAAGTTATCAGTCCGTTAAGTTACACTAGTTTAATTGAAGAACGACCAAGTTGTATTCTCGAGCTAATCCCACAGAGGTCGGCCCACGTGGTCCTGGCAGCAGTAACAAAGGACGACCAAACCTCTGACCCGAGCCAGGGTTGGAAAGGCCCCCACTGCGAGTTTCTTCAGTAAGCCGACAAAAGACGGACCTCCGGAGCAATTCCCTGGCAGAGAAAGCGACTGGCCGGCGGATCAGTGATGTCCCATAGTTGTTAATAGATTATCTTTAACTCTTAAAACTCATAACTTGCGTTCATTAGCTGCCCGTATGAGTCAAATGCTCCCTACAATAGAAACCCACATTCTCATTGTTTAGCCGTTGTTTATTTCTTGGATGTATATTTTAACTGCATTTTTATATTCACCTTAATTAGTTAATAAATTTCACTGTAACCAAAGGAATTGTGTGTGTATTGCCTATCTCCAAGTCCCTGCCACGAGAATTTACCCCTTCTTTATGAGACTGACTGATTGATTTAGGATAATTGAGCGATTATTAACTAACTGATCACTAGTGAATAATTGTCTAGTTATTAACCATACCCAGAGAATCCCGAGACCCTGGGCGAACGGAATCTCGGGTGGTGCCCCGCAAAACGAGAAGCTTTGTGAATTAATATTTTCTGAATATTAAAATTCATAATTAATTCTCATAAATTTATTAGATCAAATGTAGTCATGCTACAGCATAATGCTTCATTAACTTCAGAGGTGACTACTGAGTTTGGTGCATCACTTTTTCTATTCCCACATTTTCCAACCTTTCAAACTAATGCATACAAATATAAAGTGGTATCCCTCTACCCGAAAGACACACATTTATTTATATTAAATGACTAAGCCCACATAACTGATTTTGATCCAGATGGGTGGTTACAATGATGAGAATGAAGAAACTATTAAGCCAATTCATTAAGTGTATCTAATGATTTGAATGCTGTGCAGTTAAAACGCATTTCAATCGGAAAATTGACAATTAATGAAGGAGTCCACACAGTTTATCAGAAAGAGCCTGCATGCATGTTCTGGTTATCCGAACGTGTCTTTTCTGGGTTGTTTATCAGTCAGTGTTTGAAAAATCCTAATGCATACCAAAAAACCAAATAAAAGCACAGTGAGTAAATGAAGAGGGTGCTTGCATGTTCTGATGCAGTAACCTTGTGATTTTTTGAAGAAGCTTCTCTTCATTAATGAATTTAAAAACATCCACCTGTGTTTGTGATCGAGTTGACCACCTTTTCAGGCAGACAGACATCTTTAAATTCAAAGATCAAAGAGTCTAAAATGTAGCATCAACTGATGGAAGTTACTTAAGGATATGAAGTTTCATGTGAAAATATACTTACTTTAGCACAAAGTGATTTTGTTTTCACCCTTTCCAGTCTCAGTTACAAAAAAAACAATCAATTACAGAGTTTGTTGGGCATCCAAGATGAATGGGATGTCATACTGACCCAAAGCTTGGAGAAACACCATTAACAAAGGCCCAGAAATATCACCATATCACAGGTTTCAATTATTTCTGAGATGAAAGTGAAAAATAACACACTGACAGGCTTACAGGAAGATTCTGCACTTCTGTTGAATTAAGAGTGTACTGTTTCAGCACATGGCCTTCATCAGGTTGTTTTCCAGAAGAGACTGAAAGAAAACTTCCATACACACCACAAGTTTGTGGATTGTTCTTTAAGAGTTATGCAAATCAGGAGTCAGGATGCCACACATGCAACACAGGAAATTTTAAATAAATTGACCACAAATACAAAAAAAACTTTCTCACCCTATTACAGTGACTATATAAGTATAGTGTGCAAGAATGATTTATTTGCCTGGGAACCAGACAAATCTGCAAGCTCATGTTTCATTTGCTCTGTCAGATACGTATGGCTCCGCTCCCATTCAGTCAGATTTCCACCCGATGTGACTCAAGTCACGCCAAAAAACATTCATCTAATATGGGGTGGCTTTGATATGATGGCTGACAGAGGGGCAATTTGGAAAGTCACATGTCAAACGTTTTGCTGTTCTGATTAGCTGTAGGTCTGGACCAGCACTCACCAGGTTCATGAAACTCAGATCAAACTGTCGAACTGATCAAATATAAATGAAGATTCTGTTACTGCATTGCTTATTTCCTGCCTTAAATATTTTCAGAAACACATTTTAGTGTACTGTTGAGTAAGTTTGAGAAAGTTTGTGAAAAACAGACCAAGTGCCTCCCCAACTTGCACATGTCGCTCAGCGCTGTGAATTATACACTGACAACCGGGGGGGGTCAACTATTTTTCCAGGTCCAATAGAAAACCCAGAACAGCACAGGCGCGGGCTTCAGTGAACTAAAATCTTACAAAGCTTACAATATCCTTGCTTATTTAACCAGTGTCATCAGTCTGTAGATGATGATAAATCAAATTCATTACACCAGTTCACGGGTGCCCCATACCACACAACAACTTTTTTAGTCAGAGGTCACCAAGTATTCTCGAGCAAAACTGCCAGCAGACCATCATGACCACTCAAAACAAACCCACACAGTGTTGATACAGAACTAAAGACACACAAAATACAGTCTGCATTATTATAATGACTAATTCCTAATTATTATCATTCTCGTCAAGTTTCAACTTACTCTTTTTTAGCAAATATCTCCTTTCCTCTTGCTCATGTTGACTGTTAACGATGTAATCTGTGTCCAATAAAGCAGTAGTCAGGGGAAATTGTGAATTTTTGGGAATTCCAGAGTTAAAACAAATGCCATGTTTATTGTGAAAGGACTCACAAAAGAAATAACTCTATATTGATATAAAAAAGTATCTCTACAATAACTAATCCCCAATTTCACTGCTCATGCCTAAACACCAGTGTTAGCTGACAATTACATAAAATATGAAATTACATAGTTATAATGAAATGATAGGGTGGGCTCTCAGCTAGCTAACATCAGATAGCTCATTTCAAGTAAAAGAAATGCTAATTAAAAATCTCTGAAGGTAGGAAAGTTAAGTGTATTAAAGCAGCTAGATAGTTAACTACTGACACTAAGCTGCTGCATCTCCATTAGCGTGTGAGGCACCGGACTGGAGCAGCTGTGCTGCGAGTGATGCAGACAGACAGGATGTTCAACTAACGTCAATGTTTTCAACATCATTTTAGGGGTGTCTGAAATAGTATTTCGAGATTCTTGAATATAAAACATGAGTGTGGGAAATATATTGTAATATTTACAAATACAGGTCAGAAAGACCCCCCTGAACTGTTGGTTTTGCCTCTTTTGGGGGGGTCCAAGCCTTAATTAGGGGAGTCAGACCCCCCCAATCCCCCCCGTAATTCGAACTATGGCGCTACATCACTTTGTTGTTGCTCTGATTGGTTGTAGGTCTATCCAATTGTGTCAAGAGGCATTGTGGTATGCGTCCAGTGATAATGGTGCATTCCATTTTACAGGGGAAGTTGGGATTTCCCAGTTCAAAGTCGGAAATTGAAAGGGAACGCCCCCGTAAGTTGGAATTCCGACTCGGAAAATAGGGAGAACCACACTACCCCAGCTTCGAGATCCAAGATGGCTGCTCTGTGTGACATTAGTGAAAGCTGTAGTTTATACTGTTTATTAGCACTTCTGAGTACTTGTGTTTCATAGAAATTTTCATAGACAAAGTGCTGTCCAACTGCTGTCTGTGGACGTGTTTAGTATGAGTAAATACTGCACAATGTGTTTGTTTTTTTTAATCAACCAGCGTAACAATGGCTGGCCGAGCGAGGTTTTCAGACTTTTATCTGGAACGCCTTCAACTCGGGTGATTTCATTCCCAGCTCCGACGAGGTAAATGGAACGCACCATAATGTCCCTTGGAAATCAAAAATGAACTGAGAGGTTCCAGCATAATGCACATTTCTTTCCCTAAAAGATATGATCAGAGAATACAGGAGCTATTTTATTGGTTCTGATAGGATCAATCCTGGACTGACCAGAGGTGATATTAACTTTCTTAGGAAACAGAAAGGATTCATAATCTCAGAAATCTGCAGCTGACATTAATGAATGAGGATTTTTTTGAAGGTATTGCATCCTTAAAAAAATCTGATCATCTGTGTCAAGCCCTGATAAGATTACTGAAAATCTATGGTCTTGTGGTGTATATACTGTGTATATATATATACATACGCCTATGTAGAGATGTGATTTTTATACTGTACTGTATATACAAGATGTGCTTTTTCAAGAAAGCCGTGCATGTGCAGAATGATGCTAAAATAGATTCTACATCCAGTCTAGCGGCTCTGGGTGCTGAATTTAAGCTAAATGCTCACAATGATAATGTTGACCTACACACGTTTAATGGATATGATTACCATGGTCTCCATCTTAGTTTAGCTTGCTGACATCTACTGAGTCATTGTTGGTATAAGAAGAAAATAACAACAAAAGGTTTGCACACTATAAAGACCTGATACCAAGTAATAAAAGTAATGTTTAAATAATTATCATTATTCAAAGACACCACATGGCCACTCACATGAAATGTGACATAAACATAAAGGCAAAATGCCTGAGCCCACATTGAACACAGGGCCTCTTTGACATATAAACACCTACTTTATTGGAACATTTTGCACAATATTGTGCATTTATTGCAGCACCGCTGTACAAGAATACGCCTACAGACAACGCCTAGCCTTGTATTGGGCACTTATGGTAATGAAACTATATTAAGAAATCACTGTGCTTGCTGAGTCCAATGCCTTCTCATCTTTTTGTTCACCACAGACATAAAGAAAGGCCAGAAGCTTGGCATATCACCACAAATTAGCACTGAACACAGATTATGAAAGAGGCTGATGGGAATGTGTGTAGTTTTGCAGGTATTTGGACAAATTCAATTTTGAACTGATGATCAAGATAAATGTGGTGGCATCGCCTTCCATCCTCTCCCATCCATTTTCAGTTAAAGCTGCATGTCAGTGTGCCATCACAGCACTTGAGTGCAAGACAAACACTTCCATGTTATTTCTGGCATTGGCATACAGACAATAATAGAAACTCAGACTGAATTTTCTAAATAAGTAAGTAGTAAAGTAAATAATTCTAAGTTTCCTTAATTCTCATTTCCACTGGTTTTATGCTTCAATAAAACAAAGAATACATCTAAATCTTTTATCAAACAAAGGGAAAATGTAGAACTGCTGACGAATGATGTACAAGGACGAGTAGAATTCAGCAAATGCTGCAGTGCCTACATCCCATCGTCCGCTCTCATGTTCTCCCTGGAGTGATTGGATCTGACATGACTTCTGAATCGGATCTATGACATTTTAATATAGGATGCAAAGTGGGTCAAACTCTCACTTGGATTCCAAAAAAGCCTCAGATCTGGCCCACAAATACTGACGTGAATTATGTAGCGATGTACAGTAATTGATCGTAAGTAGGGAGAGGTTTAAAGGGGGAAATAAAGGGAGGATCATGAAGGTTTGGAGGGAGAAAGGGAGGGTGATTGAGTGAGAGCGATATAAAGAGAAACAGATGGAGAGAGACAGGAAGCAGCTGCAAACCAATGATGTCTGAGCAGCTTTGGTTTCTATTTCTGACACACACCTGGCTTTTATCTGAGGTCCTTCTCTTTAGCGACATACACATTTAGATCACGCACACATCAAATGTGTGTAAAAGTGTGTAGGGAAAGCCAAACCAGTGACCACAACTTTTATGGTTAAAAAAAAGCAAATGAGTAAGTATAGAAAGATAAAAAATAGTTTAGTCCATCTACAATAGTACACAACAGTAGCTGCTTCTTGGTTACAGCTGCACACACACAGAAACTCACACCTCCTATTAAAAGGCACACGCAGTCTTTCCTTTTCACTCCCACCCGCAGACTTAATTGTAAGCGCCAGACATACTGTATTCAGAGGCAATAATGGCAGATATGATTGCAGCGATCTGGTCAATCAGTGCAGATCAATGGCCTGTTAGCTATAGCCGCCGTCTGCGATCACACACAAGCTGAAACCGGATTAGCTTCCTGGCTATATTGAAAAGCTGTCAGGTTGACTGTATTTGTATGCAGGCTGACACTGAACCGTGTGCCTAATCAGAATGGAAAAACAGCAGCCTGGCAGCTTGTTTAGAATTAACCTTTTATGAAAGAAAATTTGGTTTAAATCTGATAGGGTTCACTTGTTTTACTCTGGTATGTTTCTGTTTCTGAAAAGCTGGTGGATTTGAAATGGGGGCAGTTTCTTAAAGTGGTAATAGCTTAATCAGATGTCTTGTCTTCATGATCTGGGCTACTAAGCAGTGACTTCTTTTTCCTTGTTTTTTCTGTAGATGAGGCTAATTTTCTTGTCTTCCTTATCTGAACACGTAGACAGGATGCACATATCCATAGATTCAGTGTGACTCATAAATCCAGATAGAAATCATAGAAACAAAGATGCTCCTTGTCATTTCGACACTGAAAATGTGTTTGTCACTTCATCAAAGTAATCCAGTGTCTACATCCAGAAACAGGACGTGCTAATAGGTAATTTGGCATACTTTTATGTGGGATTGAGTCAAAATAAACTACTGTGTGTGTGTGTGTGTGTTTATGCTAATGAAGGAACATGTGAGATGTGTTTTTAAAAGTTTTTGAACAGATCTCTGTGGCACAGTGGAATAAGATACTGTATATCAGGCTTTGGATATACACACTATACTTGTTAGTTGGATCAATTCACTTCAGCCAGAAGGTATGTGTTACTCTGGGTCACTCTGTGTAGCCACATGCCTTTGAAGCCTCCCTGAGTTGGTTGTTAGTGGGCTCAATTCTCATGGGCACAAAGACTTGAACCTTTCTTAAATGTACTTTTTAATTTGTTGGGAGGCCTGGCGTATTTTTAGAATGCAGCTCAGACCTAACTTTAATCGAACTCCTCGAATCATCCCTGGCTCCCAAAACTCTAAATGTGCCTGGCTGCAGAGTCCTCGCAGCATACAAAGCCCTCTACTCCAGCCCGTTTTGTCCTGGATTCCCTAGTGAGCACACACGCAAACGCTGACACCCCCGCAAATTCTCCGTCACACACACACGCACATATTCGCACAGTACACGAGGATTGCACAGATCGCACACAGTGATCACGCTCTGTATCCAAAAGGAAAGTGACACAATAGGGACACAAAAGCATCTCATCTTCATCTAAGGCGAACTGCTTCTTATCGGTTAAGGTGAGGCTCAACACTTGTTCTGCTCGGGGGAAATGTGGGTCGCTCTTTCACAAGTGGACCAGTCACCCACTTTATATGAAGATTAGGCTCGCTGCCGACTTTACGAGACCGGAAGAGACAGGAAAACAAACAAGGGGAACTAAGATAATAACCCTGTTATGTTGTACCTCGGATTTCTGTTATTTTCTTCAGTTTAACTTCACTGCTGTGGAACTGAAATGTAGTTCTGACAGACGCCCCTGAGGCCTCTTATTGCCAGAGTAAATGGACAGACAATTGATCACAGAACATTTAAAGAATGTTTTGGAACATGGGCTCATTGTAACATGGCTAGCTGTGAACTAACTTTGCAACTTCTTATCAGTCAGAAGACTCAAAATCCTGCATTTGTGGCTAATACAAAGCTTCAAAGAAGTAGTTCAACATTTTGGAATATATGGTTATTTCTTTTCTTGATTGATCAATCTAATTTTGATATGCTAAAAATGAAGAGCTTAGCTTAGCATACAGAATAGAAGCAGGGGGAAACAACTAGCCTGGTTCTGTCCAAATAAGAAAAAAATAACTCCATGAGCCACAATTAGTCATTTCCTCCTACTTCTCGCTAACTGACTGCTTGCTCTAGCAGTCTGAGAGTGGTGTCTATCTTCTCATCTAACTCTCGGCAAGAAGTTATTTCTCCAAAAAGTCAAACTATATAACTAGTTGTGTTGATTTCGATGTTTAACTCTTAGACTCTTTATTTCAAATAGCATAATATATATATGATGGTTTCCCCTGAGAATAACATTCCTCTGTTCTAGCGTGTCTGTGTATGTGGCTATTGTGTAAAAGGGTCCAATATGCAAAAGGGAATATAAATATAGCACCAGTGGTACAACCATCCTCAGCCTTCCTTACTTTATTTAAGAGGTTGTTTTCACCAAGGAAGTGAGCTTCACTGTGAGATATAAATACACTTGTAATATTGAATTAATGGCCAATTAATACAGAAATCTCAAATATGCTTAAAACAGTGTGTACTCTGGTTCCACAGCCAGCAGCATATAAACAAGCAGAACTACAAAGAGAAGTTGGTTATATTTTAAAAAAGAGGCAAACGGAAAAGCATTGTTTGATACTGTGTGTGCGTGTGTGTGTGTGTGTGTGTGTGTGTGTGTGTGTGTGTAAAGAGGGTGACTTTGATTTAGACAAAAATCCAGGTGTGTCTCAGAAATGAGCCATGTTGTTCTGACTTCAGTAGCAGTGAGTGTGTGTGTGTGTGTGTGTATGTGTGTGCGTTTAAAGAGATTCATTGCAGCAGTTCTCAGCTGAACCCACTCTTTTTTACAATGACTTAAATGTCCCAGATCTGTCTTTGACTCAGCGTCATCTTCGAGTATGCTTCTTTGTGTGTGTATGTTTTTTGAGTGTGAGTGTGTGTGTGTGTGTTTCTTTCCCCATACACACATGCCCGTGTGTTTCCGCTGCCTCACATTATCCTGCAGAAGCATTAACATTTCATGGACGATAGTGAGGTTTGTCAACTGGAGCTCATCAAAATTTCATCCTTAATTATGGATGCGGAGCTGGAGGGAGTTTCCCCTCTGCGAGGTGAGCTGAACCGAGCCCAGCGAGCCGCCGGCGCAGGCGAAAAAATCAATTCCCACCAGGTTATTGCCTGTGAAAACTGGGTGCTTGGTCATTTTAAATAACCTAAGAACACAAATAAACACTCTTAATGATCTGGAGATAAGTGTTCCCACCAGAGTCTTTCCACAAAGTCTTTTGAAACTTCACCTCGAGCGTAACGCTGCTAAAAACACCCAGCTGAAACCATTACAAATGAGAGCCTTTTGGGCTCGGCTGTGGCAACTTCAAGGTACAGAGTGTAGTCTCAGACTGAGTCTCAATAAACCTTAAAATGACTTCAAACCTGTGAGTCCTGCAGATGAAAACACGCAGTTTAAAAAAGATGAAAACACGCAGTTTAAAAAAGCACACTCGTGATTAGAAGAGTACAGGTGATGGACACAATATCATTCATATGTGGACAGATTGTTCTTTTCTTGTCTACTACAGTCCTCCAGCAGCTGAAGTTTATAATTACTTTTACATAAAAAACATCATAAGATTATAAAATACAATGCATTGTTAAAAATGAAACTAGTGGTTTGGGTTTGTATCCTCTTACAAAAAGCAGTGTTGTTAGCAAAAAAAGGAGATTTCACCTCTAAACTTCTCAGATGGTTTCATCAACGGTTGGAGAGGTAAATGAATCCAAAAAAGTCCCCCCAAAAATTTGATGAATACAGATTTGTGAAGCAGAACTGTCTTGTTTCCTCCAATCAGTCATCTCACAACCCGTCAGATTTATGCCAACAAAATAGCTTACTGTACACAAAGTAGTTACAGCTGCCTCCACCTCGATGCATCCTTATTCACAATCCAGTAATGTGATATAAAACAATTTCAGTTACAGGGGTCATTTGCAGTCCTTTTACTTTTGATACCTTCAAAACAAATAAATACTCTGTTTTTGTAAGATTCTGAATGCAAGACTTTTATTTTAAATAAAGTATTTTTGCACTGGTTTATTGGTACCAGAGTCTAAGAAATTCTGTGTGCTGCTGTTAATTTTCAAGGCCAAACTTTTGGTGGTGTTGTGTTTCTTGGCGCAAGCAATCAATTAAAGTAGCCATATAATTGTTAATTTTTTGGGGGGGGGGTTACTTACCTTGAGTGTGTTATGTAGCTTTTTTTGTAAAAGTTCTGCAAAGTCCACGCCTTAGGGACTTATAGTCCCATTTGAAATGCCTTGTAAGTATGTTCTCCCGTGATAAGGGGTAATGCAGCTATGTACAGTATGAGAAAAAGAGAATGTGTTTTGGAACATTCAAGCATGTAAATCTATTCTAGTATGACCCGCAAATAAAAGTATGAACCTGAAAATGAGCCTAAGAGGGCCTCTTTAAATATGTGATAGGAATTTGAAAATAGAGAGTAGTGACCCACACTACCTACACCACATGAAAACCTTTAGCATGAATACAGTCAAATGTTTTCATTCGATTCTTCACATTATTCACTTGTATATGTATGATATTAGCTAAGCTGTGAATCAATAATTAGGTGAAAAACACAACCTGTTTCATTTTTTGGTTGCGTTCTCTATTTTGGAAAAACTAAAATAATTCATCATGTACTTGAATAAGAGGAAACATTTTATAGGACCTCCACAGACGGTTGTCACTATATACTACTTTATCCAATTTAAGAGTATATATTAACATAACTGTACATAACTGTCAACATAACTGTAGGGTAAATTACTTATTTAAGTCTTCCTCTTGCATATTAATATTAATGAATATATATAGTATGTCTGTTAAATGTTGTATGTGGCGGCTGTGGCCCCGGAGGTATGTGTATGAATCTAAGTCCCATTCTGATATGCAGTTGGCACCTTGTATTGCAATGCCTTAAGTGTATGAGTGAGTGAATGCGACATGTATAGTAAAGCGCTTTGAGTGGTCGGAAAACTAGAAAGGCGCAAATACAAGTACAAACCATTTACTGCAGTGAAGTGTTGCCAGATCTTGCGAGCATCTGTGTTACTAAATTAGACTGTGTCAAGTGTCTACAGACAAACGCTAACGTTAGGAAGTTTCTAACTTAAGTCTTAACTTACACTTTAGTTAACTAGGGATAGTTAGCTAAAGCTAATGTTTGCGCTGTCTTGTGTTCCGTTGACCCCCGCTCTGTATCTTCTTCAGCATGGATAGATGTGTGTATCAGCATGCATGCAAAGATTCAAGTGTTAAGTGTGAATAGAAAATGCCACCGTGAGCTGCAGGAAACAAAGCAGCAACTACAACATCTAAAAAGTTAAGAAACACACTGTGTTTATTCCAAAATGTAGAGTAGAGCAATTCCTAAATGATTTCCACATATCAGATCAACTATTCTTCTGATTTTTGTCAGGGCACTGCTGATTGTAAATGCAACATCCTAATCCAGGGAAAGCAGGCCTTAACTGGAAATATACAAAAAATAAAAACCAAACATCCTATAGGGCCACAAGATCTATAGACTG
Source organism: Micropterus dolomieu (assembly GCF_021292245.1). Taxonomy (NCBI): domain Eukaryota; kingdom Metazoa; phylum Chordata; class Actinopteri; order Centrarchiformes; family Centrarchidae; genus Micropterus; species Micropterus dolomieu. The sequence goes on from NC_060150.1 coordinate 8,087,810, forward strand.
TCTAAACACTACACAATACATTTACAACAAGGTCAACATTCAGAGCTTTACTTATGAGCACAGAGTCTGTATAATAAATACCTCCCACCACCATCATACTAAACCCAAGTGATTATCACTTCACTAGTAAGTTCCCCTCACACTCGTACATGTTCAGACTGGCTTGATTTCTCCAAATGACTCCTGAAATGCAGCAGGAACAATAAATGGTTCCTTGGTAATGACTGCACACTTGTCATAGGGAACTTTTCCCAGCCACCACCAGCCCGTCCAGTGAGAACACTCCTGGGATCAAACCAGTAACCATGTGATCAGCGGCCAGCCCTCCCTGCCTCTTTGAAGGGGAATATTCCCTCCAAGAAGCTTGGAAGTTTTGATTGCACCATGAGCATAGCAGAAATAATGTGGGTGCAATCAGAGAATGATTTGTTCTCAAGCTACCACCCCCAATCTTACACACAAGCCCACACACACACACACATACACACACACACACACATACATGCACACTACATCTCTAATGTACAATAATCCACACTACAGTCTCCTGCAGCTGTAAGACAGAGAAAGACACATATGTAACTCAGCCTTTGCTCAACACATGACAGTTAAGTTATTGTCTATTGTATTACATGCAGCAACTTATTTGTTTCTCTTTAGGAGTTCCGCACAACAACAGGTTCTGTTCTTTTCTTTTTTCCACCATTTGAGGTTTCTTTTAATTGCGTCCTCTCTTCTTCTGCAGCAGTTTTAATGGCAGCCGACTGGAGAATAAGCGCCACCAACTGTTTATCTTGATGAATGAATTTTGAATTTTGGCAAATGTCCTGTAGATTCTGCCAAAATATTTATATAAACTTAATATTAAACATTTTGGTAAACCGATAAGGAGACTCATGAGGGGAACTCTTCATACGTTTGGAAAACTAATAAAGGCAAAAATGGGGGATGTTCATGTTCTCGGAAAGATGCCTCATTTCCCCCCACCCCTTTATTTTTCTATGTGGTGTGATTTTTGTTCATGTGTAAAACTGAATAAAAGACATATGTCACTGTCCTATGAAAACCATGTATCTCCCTAATGTCGGCAGTTATAACTTTTAGTTAATCTAATGGGTTTATTTAGCTTAAAAACGAAGAGCCTTTTCTCAACCCATGGAGGAGGATTTAATCATTAATTGTTAAAAATTAAAAACGTTAAATTTGGAGAGAACCATAGTTTTCTTTCGACAGCGGTGACATCATGTTTCGATTAAAGGACAGGGAAAGTCCTACACCAAAAGGGCTGCTAGCTTGCTTGCTTAGAGAAAATTCTAACTGCAGGTAACATTCAGATAGAAATGTGGGTGTTTTTTAGCCTTTCTGTAACTGTGAAGAACTTTGCAGTGCTGGTTTTGAAAAGTCATCCATAAATAATGTTTTACTGACTTACTCACAAAAAAGCAAAACATCTTTGGTGTCAGTTTTAAATGGAAGGTATTTGCTTGTCATGTAAGTTAGTTAGTAATGGGAATATGTGTGTTATAGTATCAGTTAAATAGGACAATGAATTTATAACTATAATTTTTCGTTTTTTTCTGATAATTTTGTCAAAACAAGCATTCAGAAGATGAATATATTGAAAACAGATAATAGTCAGTTGACACTGAAACCACATTCAGTAATTCAGTATTTTCATTTCAGTAAATAGACAAATGTTTTTAGGAAGCCATGGCCTGCATGGGATCATGGAAACAAACTCCTGCTGTGCAGCCAAACATTGTTCAAAAATACAGAACTTTATTCTGAATTCTAGTGTCCAAAGACATCATATGTTCATCATATGTGTTTTAAGGAAATGTGAATAAAATGATGGTTGTAGAATAGTTTATGGTGCAGCCATAAAACAAAACAAAAAAACATTGAGTCTTGGGTGTGTGAATCGCTCACTGTGTAAACAAGCTTCACTGAAGATCTGGAACGAGCTGATACGTAACATAAGACACAAGAGACTTTTAATAGCCTTAAAGCTCCCAAGGGGGACAACAACCCCCATCCAGTGCTGCAGCGTCACTAGTTTCAGCACCATGGACAGCTCCACCCCCAACCAATAACAATCAGCACCTCCGACAGCGCCAGTGACACTGAACTCCACTAAGTTTTTTGGGGCTATTACTCAATCTTAAAACGAATGAATATAATCCAATCTTACTTCCAATATCCGGCCGTAGCGTCTTGTCATATTCCTTGAGCAAATTGTTCAGTATAAGTGTGGCATCCTCCTGGTGCGACCTGGGAACCAGCATTTGATTGACAGTGGTATCGTGGTGATCTTCGTCGTCGTCGCCATATTTCAGTAGATCAGAACTGGGTGGTGGGGAGGGTGGAGTGGAAAAAAAAATAACAAGGGGATGGGGTCGTTAATCATGTTATGTGTGCCACCTTTGCTCCCCTTTTAATAAACACTATTGTCATGAAAAACTTTGCCATTTGCAATTAATCATGTGTGCTGTTTCAGTGCCTTGAGGTTAAACACATCTTGTCTTATCTGTATTTGGGCACAGCAATAAATGGTTGCTGTCCTTTTTGTCTGCGTGAGTCTGTGTTTGTGTGTATGTGCGGGGAAAGCCCTTAGAAAGGAAGGGGGAAAAACACCACATTGCATGCGTTGTCAGCCAGACTCATTCACGTGAAGTGCGCACTTGCCATCAAACCCTACAATAGACACATCTGAACTTTTGAAGCTTCAAAAGAAACACCTCTCAGCTGTTGATCATGCAAAAAAAAAAAAGACGCAAATGAGACTCACCGAGCACCTTGAGCGAGCAGAAGTGTGAAGAAGATGACCACAAACTTGATTGTCATTTTCCCATGCGCGGATCCCATCTGATCACAGAAATTGGTGGATGGAGATCCAGGTGTTATGCCGCTGCCGTTGCTGCGATAAAGTGCCAGTACAGTAGGTGTGTGACCATCAATCCCTGCTCTGAACTTCCTCATCCGCCCACACACTTTCTTCTGTGTGTCATCAGGGACCACACGGCGGTCTCCCCCTCTCCTATCCTCCAAGATCCTCGCAAGGGTTCCTCCGGGACGCACCCGACGATCAATCAGTGTGATCAGTCCAGCCGAGGGGAGTCGAATCGACTTGATCCAGCAGCGCCCACCTCCCTCTTTAACGCCTGTGTGGGCAACAGAGTGGTTGGGTGACGCTGTCTGCTGCTGCTGCTGCTGCTGTTGCTGGTGGTGGTGGTGGTGGTGCTGCTGCTGCTGCTGGTGGTGATGGTGGTGAACCTTATAGATGAGCATCTTGCGTGACTCATACACCATTGCACAGGCTACACACAGTACCTTCACCACAATTGAAATGCACGTTAACCACATGAAAAATCAAATGCTTTTTATTTTTTTTTGCAGCTTACGTCATGATAAAAATATTTATTTATTTATTTACCTTTTCTGTATAGTTAAACATTTATAGAAATGAGGATATGTTTTTGGAAGTATTCCAGTGAATTATACAATTAGCTAAGGATTTAATAGTGCTGACCCAGGAGGTGGATTTTTTTATTATAAAGCAGACCACCCTAAAATCAATCCAGTATAGTGATTTTCTTTGATACCTTATTCATGTTTTTAATTTTACAGTATGCTGCGCCATGGTATGATCAAATATGAGCATAAAGTCATAAAAAATCCCAGCAGGATTTGAGTTTACTGGATGTGAACTTTATTTTTGTTTATATTTGATGATGATTGGTGATTTGCCACTGGAAGTCACATTCAGGCTTCACACACCCGTTTACGTGCCAAAGAGTCACAACCAGGCTCCCCTCGACAACTCAAAATAAGTAATTTGTGAATAGGCGCACAACACAGCAGGGCAGCCTACAAACTTGCGAGGCTTTTGAAATCCACACAGCAGCACACTGCGTGCAAGCCGAGAGGCTTCGGTGACCCCTGGTGGCTGATGCGTGGGGAAAAAAACGGGGAGCAATGTTTGATCTGCACCGACCTCCATAAATGACCCACAGTTCCGGAGTATTAAAGCTGATATTTAACTAAAGTCCCATGCAACTGCAATTTGTTTAGTTACACTATATGGACAAAAGTACTGGGGACACCTACACATTACTTTTATAACACCCCGCCACACACACACACACACACACACACACACACCCTCTGCAGCTATAACAGCTTCAACTCTAGGAAGGCTTTCTACAAGATTTTAGAGTTTGTCTGTGTGAAATTTTGCCCGTTCATCCAGAAGAGCATGTGAGGTCAGACACATGTTGGACACAAGGGCCTGGCTCGCAATCTCCGTTCAAGTTCATCCCTAAGGTGTTGGTTAGGGTTGATGTCAGGGCTCAGAGCAGGCCAGTCGAGTTCTTCCACACCAAACTGGGAAAACTATTTCTAAAGGAAAAGACCAAACACAAACGGTTAGAACTGTTTTCTAAAATTGTATGTTGTAGCATCTAGATTTCCCTTAAAGACCACACCATGAAAAACAGCCCCCACCAAAAGTATTGGGACAGGGATGTCCATACAGTGAATATTACTTTTCCGCTGTCAGGAAAACGCACTCAGAGTATTACTTAAGTAAAAGAAGCAATACCACGGTCCTGCATTCAAAATCTTATTTAAGTAAAAGTACAGAAGTATTATCAGCAAAATATACTTAAAGTATCAGAGGTAAAAACACTCATTCTGCGGGAAAAAGACTCCTGTGACTGATGTTATTACATACGACATTATTAGATTGGTAATACTGATGCATTAATGTAAAAGCAGCATTTTACTTACAGCATTGTAGCTGGCTGAGGTGGAGCTAGTTTGAACTGATTTACATACAGTTAGTTTAGTCCAGATTGTTTCATACACCCTTATTTGAAAAGTGAATAGAAAAGTACATTATTTCTCTTTAAAATGTAGTGGTGTAGAAGTATAAAGCAGCATACAATGCTAATACTAAATTAAAGTACAAGTATCTCAATATTGTACATTAGTGCAGTATTGGAGTATGTACTTATAGTTGCATTCCAACACTGCCTATAAACCCATAAAATGGATGACTTACCTTCAGAAGTGAGTGTATTAATGATTTCCCTCTCTTGTGACCGGCGAGATGTCTAATGTTCTTGTTATGTTTGCTCAAAAACAAAAAAAATAAATATAAGAAGCGAAAGTTCTTCCATCTATAAAAAACTGCTCACTTACTGTTCATCAAACACGGCGATGAAAATACCTAGAGAGACAATGCCACTCTAAATGACACAAGGCAGCACTGTAACTACGAAGTTGATTTGTCACATTAGTCTTCACTGGAGAATGTAACAAGAGCAGTGCTTTCACAGAGGCAGATGTGTGATCCCTGGAATTGGAGCACACAGACGCTATATGCATCAAACGATTGCCATAAAGCATTAAATATCAATGTGTACTCAAATCGATACAACTAAGAACTGCAGTCAGTTTCCCCTCTTGTGCAGAGGGATTTTACAATATACAGCAGCTTTGCTCCATGTTTAATAATAATTTCTGAATTCCATCTTTGTTCATCCTTTTTATTTGATCATTTGAAGTATAGTACATAAAACAAATACAGTACATAAAACAAAGAATGAATAACACAAATACTTTAAGCCCAGCTATAGCTACAATGGCTTTGCAGCATTTTTGCTAAATCCAAGCAAAGGTCCTCCAAAATAATCAAAGTTCTTTATTGAGGCTTAAAAACAAGAGGAACTTCATGCATGTGTAATGGCTGTCCCTTCCTGGGATGGACAACTGTTGCTATCGCAGCCCTGCATTAGTCTCCTTAAGCTGAGTGCTGCATGTGCATTACATTCTCCAGTTGAGAGACCCAAGTTCAAAACTCAGTCTGCTTCACAGCCCGTGAGCTAGCTTTGGATAAAGTACATATAATCAATCCAAAATTTGTCCCCAACACGCACCAGCCACAGCTGTCCAGACACTGCAGAGAGAAAAACAAGCATTTGTCATCGTCTGGGCCAGTTGAGGCTTAAATTGGAATGAAGCGCTTTGCTGTAAGGGCCCCCCCTGAATGGGTGAAAGTAACTTAAGCGGAACTAAATCCCTTTTCTAACAGATGTATGGCAGATGAGTCTGTCACAGTGGCTGAAGGAAGGAGGGAGGGGCAATAGAAAAGAGAGTAATGGTTACATGGATGGAGGTGATGGATGGACGGGTGGATAGACAGGGGCACTCGTTTCTTGGACGGCAAGAAAGATGTAGTCTACAGAAGGGGTCAGCAATTAGGGTCAGTTTTATCAGTACTGTTCATTAGGAGGCAATGTTTTACAGGTGCGGTGGAGAGGCCTGTAGGTTTCCATTATGTTTTGTTTGCTTCTTTTAAATTAAGCTAACAGAGCTAGCACAGCCTGGTGCAGAATCTAAACACAGTAACCTCGGTCTGTAATTATAATTAGATGTTATGAGGCTAGGCTATATATAGGCATTCACATTATTCTTGTATATACATTATCATTATTTCAGAAAGCTTTTTTATGCTAGACCTACCATGTGCAGGTATAACTTTGAACAAACTAAACTTTTGACCTGATGATTGAGCTGGAACAGCCAGCTGGCAGACCGACATTTCCATCCGTAGTGAAAATAATGGAGGCTAAATACACTTACATGATTAGGGATCAAAATGCCTATTACATTTTCTTTTCCTTTGGGAGCAAACAAATAAGACTTTACCAGCTCACATAAAACACCGCTGAAGAAGTTCAGAACAAACAAATGATCCCAACGCAGGAATAATCAGAAACAAAAGCTGATTCTTGATGAAGAACAGATTCAGAGGTTGGCGGTTGGTCCCGGGGAAAGAGGCATCTGTTTATCTGGACTTTTACTTTTACACTGCTACTGTGGTTTAACAAGCACTTAAACACATTCTTTGCTTTGCTGATAGACACCCACCGAGTATTTGACAGACAGCAACACGTTAGATTTACATAAAATGCAGATAAAACATCAACAACCCAAACCAGCACGAAAACACTACAGGCTATCCTGGTGGAAAAAATTTCAAAATAAAAGCGCTTTGGAAAGAATTTTGAGAGCGATCATGAAGATATTTACTGTAGGTCCCAATTTCACAAACTAAAGCAGGTACAGTACAGGAGCATCTTTATTTATATGGTTTTTCACCAAACCATTGTATCTACATCTGTTCAGCGGCAAAAAGTTGACAACGCTCCTAGCAGCAAGTGACAGGAGGGAACTACACTGTTTAAAATCCGTCAGATTGAAGAAACAGTGGGGGTGTGAGTCGTTTTGTTCCTGAGTATGTCTCACCACTATAGTCCAACAACTCACACGTGCTGAAATGCCACAAAGTATGCTCATTGCTTTCAGTTTAATTACGTCAGTGTAGCTGAAATTAAGAAATGAAAGTCTGATTCGATTCAAAGATGTAAGCTCTTCTACAAGCAACAAGAGGAAACGAATCTTACTCCTGTACACACAAGCATTAAGAAAAAGTTATCAGACAAAAACTCTTAATAAGTTGAAAGTCAACATAAGACTTAGGCATATTTTTTCTTCTAAGGGCTTCAGACTCAAACGTGAGAATGTCTTTATTTACACGATGCTCTTATGAGACTCGGAATAACTTCCCAAAATCTTTGTAGCTTAAAGGCCTTGTCACACCATCATTTTAAAAATCTGCAGGGAAATCACTTCATCCCGCTGAAAGGGTATTTGCTTGCGGAGCGAAAAAAATCAGTGCTAATCTCTTGTACTGCTGACCAAGAAATAAGCGTCTTGAAAATGCTGAACTTTGAAAGAACACCGAGATGGAGAGGCCAAAATGGAGGAAGCTATTAGTGGCTTATTAGCTATGGTACGCCTTTAACTTTTATGCACTTCTCCACAAAAGAGACATGGTCAGCAGACTGTTCCGATATGGTCCAAATATCTCTTTTGAATAAAATGTGTGAACTTATTGCCTGTTAGCAACCAAGCTAACACGCTTGCTAGTTACAGCACAGTGGTCACGTCTGGTTGGAAGTTTCCAGAGCTTTTCTTCCCTCTTCAATAAAGCTAAATCATGAGAATCAAAATTCCACTGGCGAGTAAACGGCCTAAGAAATAAAAGAAAATCAGCTATTGAGTGACAGACAAGTGCTAGCATGTGAGCATTTAGCTCTCTCCAACTAGCAGTAGCTCACCAACCTTCTAGAGCTACATATTTTGTGCACAGATTGATTTTGCTGTGTCACTTTCCAGGTGAGACCAAGCATTTACAGTAAGTTTGCTGACGTGTATTCACCTCTCTCTTGTGGAATTTTTGTCTGTTTTTACTGACGTATAAGCAGTTTATCTGATACAGTTGTACTAGAATGCAGTAAAATAATGGGGATAATGATACTTCATTGACTGCTGTTTTCTTTCTTTTTCCCCACATGGGGAGGTCAGAGGTCAGGATCAGCAGACCTGGGGCAGATTTCACAAAGATATTCATTAAGAGTGCTCTGTTAGTTTTAGGTCACTCTTCATTTTGCTCTTAGATTAAAGTTAGACAGCTACACATAAATAATGACAAATGGCAAATTAGTCCTACTCAAGTTAGTAAAGACTTTAATTTAGATGTCTATATGAAGCCACAGTCAAAGTTTGTCTTTGTGAAAGCGGCCCCTGCAGCCTAGCAGTGTTGTTGCCTAAATAAGGGTTGGCACCCTGGTCATCTCGCTGAATGACAGTCTCCAAACTCTCAGCATCACTCTGCTGATTTGTATGTGACACGCTGTGCGTTTCGAGCACTGGTCTCTCAAGTGTGAATATTAGTTTCCTAGCTGAGTGACCTGGTCTCAAAATTCTGTAAAAGCACATATATCCACTCCTAAATTTGTCCTCAACACATCATCCACAGCTGTCCAGTTACCCGGTGCAAGTGGGCCAAATACTTTTGTTGGCAAGCTTCCTCAAAATGATGACTTTTTAATTTAATATAAATTCACAAATGACTGCAATGATAATCTTCCAAATAGATGTTTTTGTCACCTTCGGGTAGCATTCAATTTTTTTTTCTTTGTCATTTTCCACTGAGACTCTGACTGCCAATGCTTATGGGAAACCAGGCCTGCAGCAGAGGGTAAAAGATGTACAAAGAGTCACACGAGCACCCTCTGCAATTGGAGAAAAAAATGGCAAATGCATTTTTCTAATTCAAATACATACAATATATCGCAGGTTTTCTTACCATAGCATAAGCTCAGTACATTTCAGTCCTCCATGACACGCGCAAGTGTAGGCAAAATTGCTCAAAATGCCTATGTTAGTTCAATTTGTTGTAGCAATGAAGTGTGCTCCCCTATTTAAGCAGTGATTGACATATACATGGTCGGTATTCAAGACAGACTTCATGGTTTCCTTTGAGGAGAGCTTCATGCAAACTGCAGCAAAATAGATGAGAAAGAAGCAAAGCGTCAGCTCTCTCATCAGTTTCTTTGTGATCAAGCAGCCATGAAAAACAGGAAAGGGGTTCTGTTGCAGCCTTGCATCCATTCAAAGTGCTTGAATTAGATAGCTGAGTAAAGTTTGTTTTTGTTCTTCAAGCGCAGATTATTTTTATGTTTTTTTATGTCTAGGGCAGAGACCTCACAACAACCCCTTTCCTTTTAGTCCACCCACCCTCAGACTTCCGTCCTCACACAAACTCTCCGTCTCAGAAAAACAGGGGGGAAAAAAGAGAAAGATTACGTGGAGGTGACCACTCCTTTCACCACCGGTTCTCTGTTAATGTACGTGGCCCAGTAGACGAGGTTGAATGTTCCAAAGAGGACGGGAAACACTATCCGCGACATCTTGTCGATCTTGCTGACGCTGTTGTAGGTCTTCTTAGGGTCCACCACCTTGGTCTCAGAGGCCCGGAGCTGCACTGACGTCGTGTTGGAGATTGTGGAGATGGACATGTCCTTGGTGAGGTTGGGGGTATAGTTGACTCCCGCCGAGCAAACGTTGTTGGGCTTTTTCGACAGCACCATGGGGTCTCGTTTCTACAGTGGGACATATTACACAGAGCAGTGAATTAGTTTGAAGCCCTGTACAGGTGCCATTTGCTCTGCTATGCAGCATGAGATGGCCCGGGGGAATGATTAGTGATTTTACAGGAAAGTGAAACTTTTCTGGCAAAACATTTCGGTAAAAAGCAGGGGTGCTGTGTAATTGAAGTTCACTCAGGTGGCAGTTAGATTTTTATTTATGATGATTGCAATGTGCAGGTATATGTTTTATCGCAGCTGCTAACAGATGCATGACCACTTTCACCAGGCATCTCTGGTAATATTAAAGCAAGCAACATGTATAATAATCAATGCTGTGAAGTGATATCAATATCCTGATGACGCATGATACAATTTGTGTGGTGTAGTATAAAAATCCTTAGTTTTCAGAGTAATTCATAGCCTACATCTAAAACTGGTGATAACTTATTTCTCTTTTTGGAATATCACTTTAATGCTATATATGGATCCTAAAGTGGTTGTTTAAAGAAACAATTTTGAGTTTTTGGAAATATATTTATGCGCCAACTTCTTAGCTAGAGCCAGGAGACAGTTAGCTTAGCTTAGCATAAAGAATGGAAACAGGTAAACAGCTAGCCTGGCTTTGTTTAATGGCAACCAAATCTGCTCATCTACTGTTAATTAGCAAAGCTTTAAGTGCTGGCATATTTTCTTCTACCTTTGAACAGAGCTCGGCTAGCCTCTGCCTTTAGTCTTTATGCAAAGCTAAGGTGCAGATAGGTGTATGATATTTTTCTTATACCTTTGGACAAAGGCTAATTGTTTCCCTTCCAGTCTATATGCTAAGTTAAGCTAACTCCTGGCTCAAGATGCATAACAGACACCCAAAATATCAAACCATTTCTTATTTGGTGTTAGGACCATACTAGTGCTTTGCTTTTAGCCCATTTTCTACACCATGTTGGTCTGTACATGGATTTAGAGAACATTTTATACCCACCAGCCAAACACAAACTTATTGAATACAATAAATTACTAAATTCACATTATCCTTTTAACAGCCTTCACACTTGCTTTGTGTTTTTTTCAAGGTGTGATGTTCTGATAACATACTGTAGCTCATGAATACAGCGCTTTTTGGCAATCTCAAATCAACAATGCACCAAGGAAAGCTTTAAAAATTATCCCTGCAAACAATTGCAGTGATTATGTAACTGACAAAAAAAAGGTGGCGATGAAGTTATTCACTGTAAACGATGACCTATTTCACACAGGTTTAACATCTGATTTTCATATGTTATGAAACAAGGCTGTCTGGATGGTGGAAAATCTGTCTGAAAAGTTACTGTATGCTTTGGAAAATGGTTGAAGGTGATTTCTAGTTTATGGGCTAGAACAGGTGAAACCAGTGATATAGTCTTTTAAAGTACAGACAGACACCACCAAGTTCACATGTGTAGTATCATAAGACGTGCCTAAATATGTAATGGGTTTAGTGCCCACAAGCTGTACCTTAGGGTGCTGTGCTTCCAGAGCCTTCTTGCCATCCCAGGCCCAGCTCCTCTTGGTGAAGTAGTTCACAGTGGCGAACTCGATGAGGGCAGAAAAGACGAAAGCGTAGCATACGGCAATAAACCAATCCATGGCTGTAGCGTAGGCCACCTTAGGGAGCGAGTTCCTGGCGCTGATGCTGAGGGTCGTCATGGTCAGCACAGTGGTCACCCCTGGGTGCATACAAAGGCCGTGACAAGTTTAAATTGAGTTTTCACAGGCTGACTTGAAATGAGCTCTCCCCTCACTCAAGAAAGGTGGGCGCTTTAATAACTCTTAACTGCAAGCCATCACAGTGCTGCTGCACAGTGGGCAACTGTTGTTATTCTCCCTTGTGTGAATGTGCATGTCAGGAATATTACCCAGATAAAAAAAAAAGGAAATGAGTAAACAAGTGGCTTCACTCACCAAAAACAGTCCTTGCAGGAACTGATTCTCTGTTTAGCCAAAATGACACCTGGGACAGGATTACAGTCATGAAACAGGGCATATACGTCTGGATGACAAAATATCCAATCTTCCTCTTCAGGTAAAAGTGGGCCATCATCACTGTGTACTCTCCTGGAGGGATATAAAGAAATAAAAAGGATATAAGGTTACATAGGGACAATAAACAAGGTGAGTGGTTGGATGTCTGGTAATGATTGAGAGATCTGCTTCAAGCTGAACCAAACCAGGGTAAATAGTGTTCGCACATAGTGGAATTATTACATCAGATGTTACCACATAGGACAACATAATCATTACTGGCTAAATTATTTTTTATGACCCAAAACTTGACGGTATCTAAAATTAGCCTGATGGTGCTTAATCACTAGATAAAACGACCATAAACTCTTCTCATGCTTCTCCCCTTACAAATGTATCTCTCCTCCTTCCTGCTATTGCAGTAATGAAATAATTATAGGTGGTGGAAACTGCAGAATGGAAAGCGGCGGAGGTGGAACAGTTAAAAAATGAAGCTGGGATAAAGGGAACATTTCATTTAACAGGAAAATGAGAGCAAGAGGTGTTAATTATTGCGAGGACATGACAATAGATTATTTTGCAGTTAATGACTGGGATTCGACAATGGGGGCTATGGCAGTTGGAGGTAAATCCAGGGACAGAGAAAGTGTTGCGAGTGAAAAAGAGAGGGGACACAGTATTCAGTTAAACAACTGAAGATTGCATTTGAGGCTTTAAAAAATCCTCTCGCCAGCAGCAGTTTGTGACTGCAGGCGCTGGTAAACTATGAAAAACCCAATGACTATATTCCACACACTAGGGCACATGTACGCAAGCAAGCTCTCTCTATCCCACACACACACACACACACACACACACAGAGTAATACATGAGGCTTTCTCCAGGCAAAATCGGATTTTTGAACCTCCCTAATCCCTGGTTACAATCCGCATCCTGCCATCAGCGAGAGAAAGAGAGGGAGTGTGTGTGTGTGTGTGTGTGTGTGTGTGTGTGTGTGTGTGTGCATGGGGGGTGGATAGGCTTCCTGTCCTGGGATCCTCAGAGTTTTAAGACCCGCCCACTGCCAGCCCTGCCAATCCCGGCACCGACACGCACACATACACACACTCTGAAACACACATGAAGCATGATTTCTGACTGCTGACAGCCACCACACACACGCAGACACACACCTCGGCACCCACTGTAAGCCACGGAGAGGGACACTCAGTGCTGCTAATCACTGGTGGGATGGAGGGGGGCTAACCGGGTGGACATTTTCTATCTTTTATGTTGTTTTTTTTTGTTTTTTTTGTTGGTTGGCAGCTCTTTGTGGAATAATGATCAAATATTCTTGACATGATTGGCTGGCGTGCGAAGGGAAGAAAAAGCAATTCAGAAAGTGCTTCGTTGGCATCCCAGCATCAACTGACACTGGCCTGCAAGTGAGGTAAATTTGTTTATTTTGCAGGCACCTCGTACTGACGGCAAACAACTGCCACATATCACACTTATCAACAACACTGCCTCAGCCATGCCTCGATCAGGAGATCCCCAACCCAGTTAGTTCTTACTGCGACCCCATCACCTGGGCCCTCTGACGCCCTCATGACTCCAGGCCATCTGGCTCACAACTACCCCATCAACTTCTACTGCTGTCGGAAGCATCCGGACACATCAGGGCGCTGCCGACCTGGGACACCCCAGGGTCACCTTTGTCATTGATGCATGGATCCCGACAGGACTGGGGGCAGAGGAATGAGGAGGAACATGTTCCTCTGGTGGATCTTATTGCTTTCGTCCCAAGGATTTGTATTTCGCAACGTCCGAGGGGAACTTCCTTTTATTGCGGGGAACAATGCTGCCATGCTGGTCAACTGGTGAGTAGGAAAATTACGGCTTTTGCCTTTAACTGTCTCGCACATTTGACTGACCAGTGATTATATTGTGGAAAGTTTCTAAAATATTTATAAGCATACTATTCTTTAGCCCTACAAGTCTCTATAGACTATAGATAGAACTCTTGCTATAATACATCTAATCTACTTTTAGAGTCGGGGAGTTATTTTAGGAAAGGTATTGCTCTCTGAGACGGAAGAAGCCATACAGATTTCCTCAGAAGTCCTCAAAAAACCTCATGTCCTCAAATGTCTGTCTTAAGATTAGATGTGCTAATCAAAGTCTCACAACATCACATACATGCTGTGTTTTGAGCTATGGACATCCATACATGAGGTTTCAAGATCTATGCTCATTATCAACCAAGATCAAATGCTAAAGATCATTTCAACATCTCCTAGAAATTGAAGCATTTGAATCATTGGAAAACCCAAGATTAAAGTATAAAAAGCACAAAACAATTATGGCAAATTATGTTGATGTAAGGCCAAGTTTTAGTAAGATTTTATATCTGGAAGGAGGCAAGGATGCCCATTCAGATTTCCCATACAGATGCATACATTCCTCGAACTTTGACTGACTTTTAAAAGTGAGAAGTCTCAATTTTGTTTTTTATTGAGGCCATGGAGCCTGAGCAAGTGGAGGAACTGTTACTGCTGAGAGTAACAACACGAGAAAGGCCAGACAAACATTAATTGACTGCTGTTTTGAATTTCAAGGTGTACGAGTGCTTCATTACTTTGTCTAGACCAAATAAAAACAGCAGGCGGCTGTCAGACTTCTTTTAATCAAGCAGGGAAACGATGGTTAACGGCAGGTGACAGCTCGCCTCTGTCTTACATTTTCAAAACAAAGAGAAATCTACTGGCCTTCACAGCAAATACATTTTTGAACTTATTTATTCCCCTTAATATACAACTTTTCCATCACCATTTTGATGATGCGCTACCATGTTGGACCAAGGCAGTCCAGCTATGGTTAACTTTAAAGGTACATACCTTCTAATTGTCAGGTCTCTTGAATCTCAACTAAAATATCAAATATAGTCATGTTGCAAAGAAACTGAAAAGTTGTTGCTAAAGTTGTAAAAATGTAAAAAAGGCTGTGAATTACATTTAGGCACGAAAAGACAAAAGTGGAATCTATTTTCACATCCGTGAGTACACCTCCAGTAACAGCTGTCAACCGCGCCCAAGGTGGTGATATTCCATTTAAAGCATGTTAATATGTAAGACAATAAGATCAAAATACATAGCACTGTTCTGCTACATCTGAAAGTGTCCGTGTTTGCTCTGGGAAAGTTATTAGCAAGAGAGTCAAACACATGCAGAAAATAAATTAACCTGCTGGACTGAATGTGACCCCTAAACTCAAACTCATCAGCAATCTCCACCACTGATTTGGACGTCTTCCAGACAGAAGCTTTGAGCTGCATGAATGATGATTTCCTGCCTTTAGTCCTTCGGCTAAATGGAATTCACAGATAATGTTTAGCATTTTCTTGTAATAGTCAGAACACCAGATGGCGGTTTGATGATTTTGGGACAAACAAGGTAATGTCAAGTAAACTGTCAGACATATAAATGACCTTCACTGTTGATTAAATGTGAAAACTAATCAAAGTAAATTTCTTTACAGAAATAGGATTTTAAAAAAGTGTTTTTATGCCTGGTCTTACCTTGTGTGTCATTAAACAAAATGTAGGGAAGCCAGAACTGGTAGAATGATGCTGAAAATATGGCATAATGTGACGGCTTAATTTGACGATATTAGCTATCTAGCAAACATGGCTAGCTAGTATGCACAATTTAAAATACACAAGAAAATTTGCTTTGCAGGTGCTTTACAAGGAAGAGGTTTGTCAGGCCTTAAGGATGCACACAGTGTTTTATATGCACACTGAATGTAAAAATAACTTTGCTTGTTTCCTTTAATGCACATTATAGTCTGGATGAATTTCCAACAACACTACTTGATTTTAAAAAAAGTCATTCTACAGTTTGCATCCTAAGGATGAATCATTTTGTTCAACATTTTTCATATTTTTAATGTATTGCGATCTTTAAGTCAGTGTTGTAAGGGCACACTTTTCAAATAATCAGCAATTATTGCTCATATAAATGGTTTTCAGAAAACACTTCAGACTCGTTATACTTGTCTTGTGGGATGTTGAATATATAGATATTCAGTATTCCTAGTATTGTTAATTGCATTCATAGTTACCGGGGACTGCAGCAACCAATAGTTGTTAGATGTAAAAATATAGTATGTCAGCACCGAAGAAGACATTTGCTAGCCAGACAACCACCAAACCACAATCAACAGGAATTCGTCCCTCCAACCAGGCAGCAATGCAGTCCCTCAACCAACGGACATTTAAGCCTTTTTCTTAAACCACTGAGTCAGCCAGCAAGGGAGAGGTTTCAGTTGTGGCGCGCAAATAAAAAAAAAGGGGAAATCCACACTTTTAATAATGATTCTACTAGAAACTGGAGGGAAGTGTATTACAGTTCCGTTTTACATAAGAGTATTAAGCAGATGCCTATAAACACGCCGCCCCCCCCGCCCCTGTGTCAGAGAGCGGCTGTCCAATCCCAACATACAGACACACACAGATTATTTTTTCTCTCTTTGTGAGGTCCTTACTTAAATCTCAAGTCAAACTATGTCCATTATGCTCAACTTAAAAATGAAACACCTCTAATCATAACCAATAAAGTCGAACTTATGTAATGTGTTACCTTAAACCTAGCCCATAGCTCAGAAATAACCTAGTATTAACCAGCTCAGCGTGCATGCCATCAAAATGTCTTCGATTTGTGAGTTTTATTTACCATTATTGTGAGGACATTTGGGACTCACGCAGATAAATGCACAAGAGCACATACCCACAAACACACAAACACACTCAGAGACAGCCAACCAACCAATCCCTGACTGATCTGTGATGTCATCTTCTTATGCAAAAGCTGATGGGTGGTTGGATGGGGGGATTAACCCTAGGCCTCAGGTCTAGCTCTAGCTCTATGTGTGTGTGTTTGCGTGGGTGTTTGCGCGCGCATGGGCTCATGTGGGGATAAGTGTTGTTTGACAGGGCTGTCCGGGCCTGTAGACAGCTGGTTGTGTGAGGGATAGGCTACTCTCCTCTACTAGCCTCCACTCATTGACTCTGATCTCCTGATAATGTTTCCCACATTTACTCTCTGCCTTGCACGTCCATCTCTCCTCGCACCGTTTATCTTTTCTAATCTAGAATTAGTTACATTACGTTATTTGGCATTACATTTATCATGCATCACATACAGTATGAATGTACTCACAGAAAAGGTGCACACAAAAGGTGAAGAAAAAGTGTGATTGTATGAGAGAGATAAAGTGAGGATAAAACTGTTGCACTATGGACATGGTAGAAGATCTTTTTGGCAGCGTCTGGATCTGTTAGTGAGATGACTGGGGGATGATACGCTGAAAGTGATCTGGTGAGTGAGTCAGAGCAAAAACAAACTTTTTAAAAATTCAATGTGGTCCCAATGCTTTAGAATTATTTTATAACATTTTACATATCTGTCTTGATGTCAACATCCCCATAAAAGGCCAAAACCAACAATTCCATTATCCTCTCATTCATTTCCTACTTCTCTGCCTTCTCCGTGACAGCCCCAATTAGTTCCTGGTGAAAATGTAAAAGCAACTTTAACACAAAAACAAACTCTCAAATTGGATCATAAATATATTTTCACAGTTTCATGTTTAAAAGAAATAATTTCCTAAAACAGGTGTGCACTCAAACAGGATTTCAATAGTGTATTTCTTGGGGACTGAAGAAACATGTCACCCAGTGCACTACTAGTTTTTTGACAACAATGGATGTCTATGGCACAGGAGCCGATAGCACCAAGTCTTCGCAAGTTCGAACTTAGCCCAGTAATACCTTAGTGTTTACTATAGTATTATAAGTGTAGGAGGATTAGAAGAATAAGTTGTAGCACTAATACAAGTAGCATAGGGGAGTGCGGTACACAGTACTGATTAACTACTACACTGTACAATTCCAACACCATTTTTTATAGTAACATTTAGCTACATTAGCTATAAATGTGCATTTGTATATGTGCATTTCTGTGATCTTTTTTGTAAATTCAAGTATATTCTTTATCTACAGACACATTCACACACACACCTCTGCTTGTGCGTATGTCCTCTTTGCCTGCAGTTTGCCCAATAAGATGGTACTGGTTGAGTCTGGAGCCATCCTCTGCCACCACCACAGACTTAGCAGCTCCCTGAGTCCAAGTGTAGACCACCTCTGACACCGGATAGGCATCTGAGAAACAGACAGACAAAGATGACTTGACATTAGCTTGTGAATTTAGAATTGAAAGTGTTCATTTTAAATATACCAACATCCAAAACCCCACGTTTTGTTCTAACCAGTTATAACATATAACAGTTTCAGTTACAGTTTCAACCCTGTTATCGCTCATATTACGTGCCCATGTGCTTGTGTGTGTATTTGAGTGAGTGCTGGTGCAGAGTCTGTCTAGCACTTTTTGATTAGACTGCAGGCTTAAGGCCAAAAACAGAATTTGCTTGCATGCCTGTGTGTGTGTGTGTGTGTGTGAGAGTGTGTGTGTGTGTGTGAGAGAGAGTTTGTGTATGTGGGTGGGTGGGCGGATATTTGAGTGTATTTTTGTTGAAACCACACTTGTGGGTCAGAGGTGAGTTCCCCTGTCAGCAGGAACCAGACCGAGTCAGATTAACCAAAATGTGTTGCATCAACACATTACACAACAGCACAAACTCTGAAGCCTCTTCTGCTATTTCATTTATTCATCTTGAATCCTGCACAAATACTAGATATTGATCCATCTTCTGCCTAGTGAGGGCTGAAATATGGAAACGATTGAATGTGAGATTTAAGAAAATTGTAACTCTCGTGGAGAGAAGGATTCAGATTGATTAGATTTGGAATGGCACATTGGTTGTCTTTATCTGACACAGTTCAGCTTGACATTCAATACCAGTGCACTATTTATTAGAAAATATAATTATTTATGTAATTTATTTGCTGTTGATTGTGATTATTGTCACCTGTTTCTAGACCAGCTCTATATCAAGGTTTTGACACAATTACCAAAGCAAATGTCACATTCGTGATCATGTCAACTTAAATAAGATTGGAAAAATACTGAGGACGATCTTAAAATATGTAAGAATTTGAAGGGCAAAACTGGGAAAATAGGTGTGATGTTTTATTATGCACAGTTATTTACATTTAATATCTATGAATAGAACACAGAACAAACCCAACCTGCATTTAAACATTTTAACAAGTTAACAACTGTTTTTGGCATTGTTTATTTCTGTTCCGTAGGAAATATCTTGAACTTCAGTATTTCTACTCATGGTGCTCATTTGGCAGCAGGCTACTGGTGTAAAATATATGTACTGTTAAAATTTGGGCATTGTTAGGCCAAAGGCCAGGACCTTAATTGAAGGGTTGTTAGATTGAAATAAAGGATTATTTGTGAAATTCATTACACAGACGAAGAGCTAGACGAAGACAGGCAGGCAAGATGGTGCACCTGTGCCAACAGTTCACGCTTAATGATTTGCTGCTCCCACCTTGCGTATAAGGCAAGGGGAGCTACAACTCAGCCAAACTCATCACCTACTATACAGTAGCACTACACACTCTGAGTGACTCTGTCTGAAATATTAAAGGAAATAAATGCAAAGGATTTTAAAAACCAAAATGTGTTTTTCCTAAACAACAAAAGTTTCCAACATTCAGTCATGTCAATAGCAGTCCGGCATTAGGAGAGAGCCGGGATGATTGAAACACTTTTTGGATAAAAGTCATTTAAAAAGATAACGTTGCAGGCAGAATTTTTTTGTTGTAGTGATCATGTGTGTTCTATCAATACCAGTTTCAACTTTTTACAAACGAGGAACGACTTGAGTATAATTTGACTAAGAATGGAGCCCCGACCAGTTGGGACAAAAGAAACACTACGGCATATGTTTAAATGGTTTGTCATTATGGTATTATTTAAAATGTCTGACATTGTCCTTAAGATGTAATTGCAAACATATTATATCCTTCAACTTAATAACAAATATATCACATTTAATTTTTAGAACATATGACTTAACAATAAATGCATATTTGGATTTTCTTTCAGACCTATGTAGATTATCCTTAAATTCTTTCTTCTAATTATATTGTGTGATTTACAGTTAAATATAATTTTACATGAAAGACGAGGTCAACTATTCAATTCTTGTCTCACTTTTTATATTCACGGATGCCCCTTTCTGTGGTTCTGCTGACTCTTGGCATATTCTGTTGGTGCAATTTGACACACACAAGTTTCAATAAACTCAACAATGTATTAGCGGCAGGATGAAAAAAATGGTCATCCTTACTGTAGAGTGACAAGAGAAACAAGTGTTTCAATCATCCAGACAATGACTCCTGACTTGACTCGCTTCTGTACTGAAAAACGTTGACATTGTAAAATTAAGGATGTGGTAAAGTACTAACTGATCTGTCATATGATCATGACACCTTAAACAATAGACACAACTTGTTAATAATCAGATTATATCAATATGTAATCAGAGCTGGACAATCTAATGTAAAGGATATCATTCAAAGTCAAACAAAAAACACAATACTGAAATAGAAATCAACCAAATCCTCAAATCTAAATAACAAAATAGGTTGCTGTCAACTCTGTGGCTGGGGTTTGGTTAAATTTAGGCAATACTACTTGTTAAGTTTAGGAAAGTGAAAAAGATAGTTGTGTTGGTGTTTCTTTAATTCCATGTCTTCTACATGGATCACCGACTGGAATGGATGCTAACTTTTTACCTTGGACATTTAGCTTTAGCCTCAGCTTTTTAGCATGATATGCAGTTGTGGAAATGGGGGTAGTACAGAGGAACGCCGCTCCGGGATTAAAAGGCAGGAGGGAACTTTTTCTAAAACCTGTTCATGAAACAAATATGTTGTGCTTGAACGCACCACAAATCCAGCAACTGTCCATACGCCCAATGGGAAGGCGTGACATTGCAGGGTCAGTAGTAGTTAACAACTACGCTTGTTACTGTAAGTAAGTTCAATAAAACCTTTGAGATTAAAAAGCCAGTACTTAATCAATACACTTGTTCAACAAGCATAAACTTATTTATTTATACTGGTGAGTTTGCTGTTGTAAACATTACTGTTGCTGTTCTAAAGACAACAATTAGTTATATTTAAAATATACATTTCTAATCTTGTCCTGAATGTATTCTTTCTTTAAAAGCACTTTCAGTAATGATAAAGAACCCATAAGAGGAGTTAGTATCAATAAAATCCTAACAAAACCCATCCCTAAGCATGAGTTTAACATATGATTTGTAAAAAAAATTAAAAATAAAACAACTCATTTTTGAAGGAGACAGCATAAGAGCAGCATGAATAAGAAAATAATCATTAGATCATTTACGTAACTATAGTAAGATTTTTTTATGTAGTTCTCATGATAGTGAGTGAAATAAATAACAGTTTGTTTATAAACGCATCTTTACTGATTATCCTAATTTTCCTGGTTGTAAAGTCTTGAGATCCAACCAACTTTATCTGCATGTGGGAGACAAATTCAGAGTTTGTGTACATTAAGTATCTAACAAGGATTTGGGCCATCCTTTGGCATTAGAACAGCTCCTGCCCTCTTTTTGATCCTCTTAAGTCCTGAACTGACTGTCGTTAAAGAGGAAATCCTTATCCTGAAGATTCATTGATGTTCAGATCTGCTGACTGGGGTCGCAGGAGGAGTCCGATTACTTTCTGCTGTTCATGAAAATTAATTCATAAGTTATTCAGATATTCACATTTTAGAATATGAAAGTCAAAATCCTAAAATGACTCACTACTACATTATGTTCAGCAGGATTATTGTGTGTTGAAGGCAAGACTTGCAGAGGGATGACTCGTTAGAACACACAGTATTTTACTGTTTTCCCACTGTTCAGGTGTCCAGGTTTTGTGTACCTCAAACAAGTTTCTAAACCTCCGCCTCGCCATAAACACCAGCTTTGCAAAGTTCCAAATGACTAGTCTTTTTTTGTCAGCTGTCTATTATGTTAATCATGTGGTATTTTCGGAGAAAGTAGTATTCTTTAGCAACTGTTTTTCTGTCTGAATAAGTTGGCGTCAACCTGTGGCCTTTACTGATACAGATTTGATTATTTTAGTTGTCATGGTTTTCTAGACTGATGCACCAACAATTCCAAAGCTCACTACTGTGGCTCTGCAAATGTTGTTAGACACTTCAGTTCAGCTCAACTCAACCGCTTTCTATACGTTTCTAATGGGTAAATAAGATCAGCTTGATTAATTTTAAGAAAAATAATTGCGTGTTGTTTTAAATAATACATATCACCAGGCTCACCATTAACTGAATACCACAGACTATTACTCTAGTACTATTTGATAGCTGTAAGGCTGAAGGCCAGTAGCTAAATAAGGATACAGGTTCTGTGGCCCAAAATAAAGGATTAGTTGCCCGTCACCTGAACCAACCTTACAGCAGGCTCTCATGCGTTAATGACAGGATACTGTATATCACTACTCTATTTCACCAGAGAGTGCACACATGAAGCTACGGAAGACAGTGCATGAACACACGAATGCAAACGAGCTATCAAGTGAAAGTTAGTCACAGTTAACCTTAGCTAAAGCTTCTGATTTTTCTCGTAGTTGTGAAATAGGAAATCTCTGTTTTGAAAAGTAGGACGTAAAACCAACAAGGGCCTGCTAAAGTTAGCTAACATTAGCCTAGCAAGGTAGCAGGAACTGCAATCTCAGCTTCCAACTCTAATGGATATTGCACGATGTGGTGTGGTTAAGCAACCTATAAACACATTAAATATATTAAATTTTACCTTAATTCATTCTATTAATTTCAATATAAATAGTAATTGTAAGTGGACACACAGACATATATTTAGTTGTGAGCTATCAACTATGATGTTATGAAAATTTAATTATTTAAAAAAAAAAACTTGTTAAAATGGACAGGAAAACTGGAAAAAACGCATTTCATTGGTGCAAATAGTCAATCTGAAAAGCCATAAAATGACCCTTTACCTCTCTGAACCCTTTTTTCTCAGCATCACTGCTTCCCGTAAAGAGTTTTCCTTGCCATTGTCACCAAGTGCTTGCTCATGGTGGGAATTGTTGTGTCTAGACCTAGTCTATATGAAAAGTACAATGAGACATGTTTTGAATTGGCACTATATAAATAAACTTTATTCGAATTTAATTGAACTGTAGCCACTGCTCTCTGCCTTTGTAGGTCTTCCCTGAATTATCAAAGGAGGGCGTGGAGAGATTTAATGACAATTTGTTTTTACTGGGGGGATTAATTTAGTCTATTTTTCATTACACCGGTAGTAAACAGTGGATCCAGTCAAAATACTGTTTAGTGTGATTAATGTCTGTGTTATGCATTTCAGCCATTTTGTTAATTTTGGGGAAAGGGATTGTAATCTTTTTTATTTCTTTTTGTTATACAGGTTTAACTATATTATCATGTTTGAGTCCAGAATACTTGCTGCAGTGTAATTTGTAGGTTTAGTACAGTATGTACAGCATTGTGCCACTTGAGGATGAAGGCTAAATCAGCAGGTGGTCAGGTCAGACAGAGGTCACAGTTAGTCTCAATGCTACAACAAATGACAATGAAAGGAACTATTTTCTCCTTACTACGACCCTTCACCTTGTAAAAATGCAGTTTTGCTATCAGCACATTATTCCTATTACACACTTACACTACTCACCTGCAGGGCACTGCACCCAGGGCGATTAGGTTAGAGTTTGCCTTGGGAGATTCAGCAGCTCCTTCCACAGTAATTGGATTGTGGTTAAATGTGCTTCTCTTAATTAGTGAGTGTGCAGACTGCACCTCATAGAAATCTGCAGATAAGAGCCTCATGCTTTAAGCCCAAGAGGCTCCCACGGTATGGCATTTGGCCAGATCTGTCTTTAAATACTCCCAGGGCCACTCAAGGTTCTATACATTTCCTCACTGGGAGGCCAGCCATCCCGTTAAGAAGGC
Source organism: Micropterus dolomieu (assembly GCF_021292245.1). Lineage (NCBI taxonomy): Eukaryota > Metazoa > Chordata > Actinopteri > Centrarchiformes > Centrarchidae > Micropterus > Micropterus dolomieu. Next base: position 8,111,796 of record NC_060150.1, read on the forward strand.
ATTGGGGAAAACCCTTCATTGGCCTAATTAAGTGTTGGGGAACATGCGGTAATCTTCTCTTCTCTTCTGGCAGTGACCTCTTCCAAAGTTTTTAAATAGTAGTTAAAAGGGAAGACCAAAAATATCTATTAAAATCTTAGCTCAAATCAGCAGCATCAGATGTCCATTAGGCTAACAGTAGAGAAACAGTGTCTACATATTTGTACATGTCCATAAATTGAATTCATAAGCCATAAAATGCACCATTGCTCACTCAGGGATTTTGCTACTAGATGATTACTTAGTCTGGTATAACCATTAGCTTATGGTGGCTAACGTTAGTACACTTTAAATGTTGTTCTATGATGCACATTACTGAATCACTTCGCAGACTTTACTTTGCTTGTGCTGCTATTAAATGGCTTAGCTAAATGATAAACCGTTGTTTAGCATTAAACTATAATTGTCACTTGTGGCCACTTTTCAGTAAAAGTTACAGCCTCACTTTAAAAGTGAATTTTTAAGGAAAGCAAACTCAGCTCCAGCAGATAATGACCAACTCTCTGCTGCAGCATTCTTTCAATTATCCAACATTGTCTAAAATTATTCCTTATTGTTCTCTAAATCTAGATTAAACTTTTTACATTGGACTGAATATCACCATTGTACATCATAATAGCTGACATTAGTATACAGCCAAGAACAAGAGGAATATGAAAGTAGACATTCACAGCCGGGATTTTACTCACAGCTGCCGAACTTGAGAGGGCAGGCGTGGGCATCCATGGGGAAGTCCTCCAGCTGCATGGGGCATTCTGCTGAGATGGTCAGTCTAAGGCAACGCATGCAATATATATCCATTAACACTTACACACTGTGAAATTCAGTAGATAAACAACATGGAAAAGCACAATTTATGTTAGCTAGTAATTTATTTTTAAGTTATATTACTTTCTTTTACGCTCACTATTTAACCTTTAAACATTTAAATCGGCATGTACACTCTCAGAAAATAAAGTTCATAATTGTACCTTTAGGGGTACAATGGCTTGTCACGGGGGCTGTACCCTCAAGGGTACAGCTTTTGTACCCTTGGCACACACTTGGAACATATATGTTCCTTTTTGACCCTCAAAAAGGTACATATATGTACCTTGACGTCCAATAATAAGCCCAATGGGGTATGTTAGTGTAGATTGTACCTTTGGGGCCACAAATGGACTCCTACTGTACCCCTATTTCTGACAGTGTAGGTCTCCTACCAGAACACTCTACAATTACAGGAACAGCTACAGCTGTTGATTCACTAAAATTACAGGGTACCAAAACAATTCGAAGGAAGGTCGCAGCTTTGCTATCTTTGCAATTATAGCCATTAAACATTCTAAAAAGGGGGCATAATCTAAGAAGAGAGCGACATAGGGGGTCATTTAAATAATATTCAGAAAACATACATTATTATTGTTTTTTTAGACTGATTTGAGATACATTTCATGTATTGTTAGCATCAAAAGGATTATAAGGAACAGTAAAATGGCACAGGACAATTTCATGTCTGACACTTGTGCCATATTTCCCTCTCAGGAACTCTATTATTACAGTGGCAATACTACCACCTAGTGGTCACAGAGTATCTGTGTTGTTTTTCTTTCCATTAAAGAAAGAGAAGCTTTAATGTTTTTCTAAATGACTGTTGGGACAAACTGTTCTGCCAACAGCCAATCAACTGTCAGTCCAGATGATTCAAATATGAATCTTAGCTCTCGTTCCTAATGAACATCATTTGAATTGCTGTGGACTTGAGGTGAAGTCTATCTCCTGCTTCATTTAGATGTATTCATTCGCTCTATTTGAATCAATCACATGCACACAACAACAGCTTTTCAAATCTAATTTTCTCAGAGTCATTCACAATCATCAAGACGTGGTGTTATAATTTTAGCTGCCGTGATGGTACCTCAACGTGTCCTGAAAGAACAGCAAGATGAAGTAAAACAAGCATACAAATTGAGCATACACACATAATTATTCGTTTTTTGTTGTTGTTTTTTTTAGCTGTCTGCCCTAGATTGAATCAAGTCCCTCTGGGTATTCTTGCTCCTTGCATGATGATAAACAGTAATACAATGATATGATGATGATGAATTTAATGGGCTTGATGAAAGAAAGTGAAGTGGTTAGAACCAGTGGAAACCAGTGCACGAAATCAAACATTGATTACATTAAAGATTTCTCTGGCATAGGCTTTTGTTTTCTGCTTTAACCATTCAGGCATGTGAGCAACATTACAGAATAAGGTCCATCATTTTTCTGTTTTCCTTCATTGAATGTGTTATGAACTTAATGATAACTGTGTCGCCAAGATGTAGCATAATCCTCTTGGGTCATGTTTTTTATGCTTCAGCCTCCTGCACATTATGTATCTACTTACAGGAGGTTTCTCAATTATATCATTAAAGCGAACGAAGCAAAGCAATGTGGGATAAGAGGCCACCTCCGGTCCCTATAGCGTTGACTGTTTTGGGGCTCAGCTTGCTTTCCACATCAGTGCAGGATTATCCAATTGCATTATTGTGTCTAAAACAGCTGAAGGATTTTGTATGGAGGAGGAGAAAGAGTGTCTTTGGGATAAATAAATGAGAACATGGCTGTTGGCTATTATACCATGTTCTAATTATTCATGTGGCCTTGCCCCATTAGCAGGGATGCCTGTAGTTGCTTTTAACTATGGGTGTGATTTGTGCCGGAGAAAAGTCCAAATCCATGCATCCCATTGCAGTTATTATTGAAATAATGGGGGTAAGATATCTTATTAGAATAATTCACATGATTCTTTTATACTATATCCAATATGGACTGAGTGGAAAGCGGTGCATCACAGCACCTTGCAGAAAAGTCAAGAACTTGGACAATAAAATCAAAACAGAAAGGGCTGAGTTTCGGGTCCAGGAACTTTATGCTGTATTAACCATTGCCACCATGCTTGTGCCACCATGTCTTTTCACACTTACAAGTACATTTTTAACAATCCCCCAAGTTGTGTCACATACAGTTGGTCTCATTGTAGTTGGGGTTATATGACATATCCAATGTGTGGGAGGTAAAAAGAACAGTTAGAAGTGTTAAAATACAAGAAAATCAAATAAGGAACAATGTCATTATACTTGACACTTATGCAAATTGTCAGTATGCATTTTGAAATGATCAGATAGAGGGCTATAAGTCTAAAGGCAACACTAGGAGCATGAATGAGAACAGCAACTCAACTGTACCTAATGATAATGGTGTGCAATGCACTCACTCCGCGGTTTTATAGAGGTTTCAACCAGCTGATAAAGCTGTATATGTTTTAACTTTTCTGGTATCCGGCTATTATGGGCTGCCATCAAGTCCATGTGCATTAAGCTCGCGGAGGGTAGAGAAAAGGGGCACTTTATGAATTATCCATGGAGACAAATGCATAAAAATTTGCTCTGCAAAACCAACTGCTCCTCCACAGAGTAATGGTTTTCAAATGAGACGGCGCCACAATCACATTTAGTCGGTTGAGAGAGGGGAGGTTTCATTGACACCCATACGTAATGTGGAAATGTGTGTGTGATAGAGGATGTAATGTTTGTAACATGCACTTACTATTAAGCATTGTCACAGACATAGTCATGTGTGTATGTTTTAAGAGTAGCATCTGTGTTGGATGAGTGCACTTGTCTGGGTGAATCCTATGGGGATGAGCACATGTGGCGTTTGAACTCCATATACTGGATGCTGTATGCTATGAAAAAAAGTGTATGTGCTTTGTGCCTGGATTTGTATATAATGTGTGTGTGTGTGTGTGTGTGTGTGTGTGTGTGTGTGTGTATATGTTCTGTTTGGGGTCCTGAATGCCCCAGGGCCCTCTTTAACAGCTTATACAACATACTTTTAAATAAAATCATGACCCTTCCTAATTTCATGAGAATGGCTTATAAGCATGTTTCATGAGTCTGCTACAAAAAATGACACATTAGTTCTGTCTGGGGTCTCAGAAACTCATGGGAAATGCTCCTGTGCTATGCTCTAATGTTAAGTTTTGCTTAGTTTTATTACGGTCAGAAGAAAAGAAAGGATCCTTTAAAGGAAAATGTTGCACTGGAGTTTGTAGGACCCCAAACAATGAGGAGGTAAAGCCAATGTCAACATACGCCAGGGTTAATCACGTCATTGTGTATAGATTGACAAAAGGCTGATTGTCACCACACACATATTTGCCTTATTCTAACAAAAACAAAGTGGATAACATATAGTGCAAACAGGCATAAAGAGAAAGAAAGCTGTAACCTGCAAGTACCCAGATGGCCGTGTGTTTGTGTTTATGCAGGGAATAAAACCAAGGCTGCTTGTGGTTAAGCTCAGCTTGTAATGACAAGCACAGTACTGTAACAATTAGACGCATTAAAAGCAACCTACTGCTACTTCATTTCAACTGTGGCATTCTGATGCCATTTATAGCTTATGGGGGCTCTCTCGCTCATGTATACGTTTGTGCATACAATACATGTATGCATAGATTTCCATAAAATGGCACATATGGAAATGAACACGTGCACATTCACGCAATCCTTTACTTGTTAAGCCTGGAGGTTAAAGTTCAGCATCAACATAACCAATTAGTGCGGAGAACATGCTTGACAGTCGCAGCTGGTGTATTTGTGTTTCACTGTGTGCGTTCGGTGCGTGTAACAAAGACGTGACTATAAATACGCACTTCTTTGGATATGTATGTATGTCAGGATGGTTGCATATGGATAATCTGTCCTCCATCCAGCATTATTCTCCCTGTGGGTGGCACTGATATCAGATAGAGTGCTCTCATCCATGATACAGTCACTCTTAAGTCCTGTAGCTACAGGAGCACAGCGTTATATTAATTCTGTGGTCCAAAGGTCACCTTGTGGTTGCCGTTCCACTGAACAAAAACTATTTGTCAGTCATAAAGTTATTTTTAGGGCTCATTTCTCAATATTTTAAAGCTGATATTCTGTCCCTGTGCACAGTAAATACGGGTGGTTTAGTTAATACTCATCACCATCTGGTTATTGGCCTATTTCTTCTCTTCTTTTTTTCTTATCTACATCACTGCCAAAAACTATAGTTCACAATGAGGCTGCTTTTCATAATGGATGATGTCCCTCTGCAATTTTTCTTCTCACACCCCTACATTTAAAGAGAGACTTCACTCTGGTTTTTATATTTTTTATAATGTCAGCAATGTGAGTTTGAAATAAAAAAATAAAAGAATTAGAATTAGAAGAACAAGAATTTAAAGAAATACGCTCTCTATATTTGCTATTTCATTTGCTCTTACTGTTAAATGGACTTGTTCAGGACAAATTGTATGCCTCTGGTTGGCCACTGGGTGACACTATTCTCCTACAATCTGGGTTTCTATCACTTGATTTTCTCTCCGAGTTCAAAGCGTGCATAGTGTTGGCCTTGCCAGCTGCTTTCTTCATTTTATATTTTAAACCTTCCCTTCACTAACCCCCCCCCCCCCCCCCCCCCCCCCCCCCCCCCCCAATTAAAGTTGCAGGGCACATAAATGGGAAGTGTCCTCAATTCACTTAACAATGTTGAGACTCAATACTGGATCCTCGGCCCTTGTGTACCTCTCCGTGAGTAGCGACATATTTGAAATTCCTGAAATTTCTAAATCTAACAAGTGCCACTAACCTCGGATACCAAAAGGGTTTATAATTAGGTTTATTGCGAAGCAAACCCACTCGTAGTTTTCATAGTTTATGTAGTGTGTGTAAGGCAAACAAATACACCTGTTACACATGAATAAACAGGGAAATAACACCTACCGCATAGTGTAAAGCAAAGTGCCGTCATCCTTCAGCCTCAGCAGCTTGTTGGGCGTGGTCATGTTATGAGCAATAGACTTCTTGCCATTAAGGAAGAAGGTGTCGGGGGTCCAGATGTTGCTGGCCAGCAGGTTGTTTAACGGCAGCATCTCCATGGGCCCTTTGAAGCACAGACGCTCGTCCTTCCAGCTCTGGCGGAAGAACACGTCTATGGTATATTCCTGAGAGGGAAGCAAAAAAAAAAGAGAGTTCACTTTCAGAGAGCTGCTCTGGAAAAAAGGCCAGACATATGAGCAACAAAATAGTAGTGAGAGGTAACTGTTTGGACCCAGAGGCCATGCAAAGTGATGTCAGTAAACTGCACACTGCTCTCATGTTTACCAGTCTGTCTGCTCTGTCATCATTTTTATTCCAAAAGATGCTGAAGGGATGCCAAAGGCAAAAGATCTTTCTATGGATGAAGAGATGGTTGTCTATGTTTCAGAACATCCCGTTCGGTGGTGTGTATTTACCAAAAACAAGAATTTGAAAAAAAGTCATATCCACTTTAAAGGGTCTTCATTTCTGTTTCTTGACTCTGTCAGCATCATTTTCTTATTTAGACTCATAAGACTGGGGTAGTTTTACATAGAATTCTTCCCTAATGGAGCTTTAAATGTTTTTTGGGGGGTGCATTTTCTTGTCAAATTTGTGACAAAAAAAGCTAATTTAACTACTTCTGTACACTTAATCATCAATCAGCACAAAATGGTCAAACACTGCTCTCACTCTAACAGTCGTTCGTCCTTTATGCCTTCATTAATCCACCAAGATTCTGCGGTGTAGAAATCCATCATTTGCTCGTGAGTGAAATACAGACACGCTTCAAGCTAAAAAACAAACAAACAAATGAACAAGAAACAAATACAACACTCCATCCCACAGAATAATGACACTGTTAGCAGACTGACATATAAGCTTTAATGGATTGCAAAACCCATTCAAGTCTCTTGCCACATTTCATTAATCTGTCGTGCGTCCCTGTCAATACTTTTGTCAAGTCAATTATAGCAAAGTGGCAAAATTGGTCAAAGTGTGGCAGGGATATGGCAGGGTGTAATAGGAGATTTAATGAAAGATGAGATTTAACGCATTTTGCTATCCAGGTGGAACTTAGTACTAGTTCATAAGAGAACTAATAAATAAAGGGATGAATCATGTGGAACAAGTTGGAAAGTTTAAGTCATCCACATTTATTTCCTCTCATTTACAAGTAACCAAAAAAAAAAGAGAGCCAATCTTCAGAAGACACAGCTAGGACCTGAGTGTAGTAGCAGGGAACAGCAGGGGCACTGGTGCCAGTCTCATGAAATGTAAATATATGCTTCGATCTAAAAATACCTACAGTCGTCTGGATGGGATTCGGAGACCTGCGTGCGTGTGTGTGTGTGTGTGTGTGTGTGTGTGTTTGTCCAGCTCTGTACTCTGCGTTTCTATGGTGTTTGCTGCAGATGAACTCACCATCTCCGTGTCAGACACCGGGCCAAAGCTGGTGACAAAAATATTCGTCTTGATCTCTGTGACATTCTCTGTTGAGAGAGCACAGAGAATGTTTGAGGTGTGGAGAGGTCAGGACAAGACAAACAGATTTTTAATTCCACCAATATAGGACCAATTTTGGGGTTTTATTATCCATCCGCAAGTCAAAGTCATTACCCTCATTTTTATCATATTTGGGACTGTCTTCAGACACCACAGCTGCATAACACTTCTGTTACAACTGAAAGAAAATGACATTTTCTGTATAGATTTTCTATTTAAAGTGCTCTGTGCTTTTCCCAGGGCTGTAACTAACAATTAGTTTCAACATCGATTAATCCGCAGATTATTTACTAGATTAATCGAATAATCTTTGAGTCTATAAAATGTGAAAATCATGAAAAATAACCACTGCAGAGTCTTCAAATGTCTTGTTTTGTCACCAGCGCTCCTAAACGGTCAGTTTAAAATTATATAAAAAAAGAACATTGGAGATGCTGGAACCAGAGGATGTTTTAGTTTTTTTTTT